>NC_065538.1:42365842-42665842 GCF_932294415.1 Quercus robur | reverse complement strand
CTAAAAACTAGAAAACATTTGCTTAGGTTGACATAATTTTATAAAATAAAAAATAAAAGTTATACCATCACAATATGAAGAAATAAAAACCCTTAAAACTTCATCAAAACAAAAGATTTATCCCAAAAAAAAAAAAAAAAAAACAAAAAAAACAAAAACAAAAAACAAAAACAAAAAAACAATGTTTTTGGTAGGATCGATAGGATCCCATACAATCCTACGATTCTACGTACGATCCTACCATTTTTACGATTCTAGTGCGATTCTAAACGTTTTGATGAGGCGAGATCATAAAATCATATTATCCCACTATTCAGATCGTGACTTTGACAACCTTGCGTAAGAGTATAGAATTCCTTTTTACCCTATTTTGTTGCAGAAGTCTATTTTGTATTTATGATCCATAATCCTACATGCTATCCTAACCTAAAGCCCAATTGTACCTGTCTGAGAAGAAAACAAGAAATGGTCCTATGGTGGTACTGTTTACCAATTGGGACTTTGGAAACTGCTCTCAAGTCTAACTAACCCGTGGACCACCTACTCTAATTCTATATTTCTATGGAGCTGGGCTCTCTGAAATTTTGGTGTCACGGTCCATTTCCTTGCGAGTGGACTAATGGATTTTGGTGGTACTGTTTATCAATTGGGACTAATGGATTTTGGTGTAATGGTTCATTTGGATCCGTTTATTTTACTAAAATTAAATTTTTTTATTTATTGAAAGTAACGTAGATAAATGTAAAAGTTAGCTGAAATAGTACAATGGGACTCATAAATAGTACCAAGAAATGTAGTGAGATTCATAAATAATAGCAAAAATAAACTAAATAGTAAAATAAGTTGACAAAATTAATCATGTTAAACAGACACTTAAACCGCATTTTTGGTTAGGAAAATGGCAAATAAAGTTGGTAATGTACCTCTCTTCATCTTTGGTTATTTGCAGGTGTCGTTACGATCTCTCAATCTCATTTAAACCCTACTTATGAATAAGGTGAAACTATTTATATTATGTACAACTTAAAAAAAAAAAAAAAAAAAATTCACTCTTTCAAAGCATAAATATTTTTGTGGGTTCCAGTTAACTCAATTGGTAAAATCTCTAATAGTTGTATAAGAGATATGGGGTTCAATCCTTGCCTATACCAAAAACTGATTGATGTCTTAGTCTGATAATAAAAAACTATTATTAGAAGACGTCATAAATTGAAACTCTCTTTAAAAAATATATATATAAATATTTTTTAGCACACTTTCTAACCAAAAAAAAAAAGTTAAATAAATTGTTGCAGAAGTCTATTATGTATTTATGGTCTATCATCATTCATCCATAATTTCTAACCCGTATAGAGTATAGAATTCGATAGCATGTAAGATGATGATGGATGATAAATACAAAATAGACTTCCGCCTAACCTAAAGCCCCATTTTCTCTATCCGAGAAGAAAACATAAAATGGTCCTCTGTTGACCTTGACCAATTGGGACTTTGGAGACTGCTCTTAAGTCTAACCACCCTGTGGACCACCTACTCTAACTAAGCAAAATAGTTAGTTGAAAACGGAAACAGTAAGGTACCCTAACCCCTATACTTTCTAGGGTTGAGCTGGACTCTCTGAAATTGTGGTGTCCCGGTCCATTTCCTTGCGAGTGGTCTAATGAATTTGGTGACGAAAATGGAATATCGATTCATCTTTAGTTATTTCCATGGCTGTTGAATGTTGATGCAGGTCCTGTTTCCGAAGCTCCTGCCACAGTGTGTCTGTGGCTGATCACCTGGTAGGCCCAGTCCGAATGCTACAATACAAGTTGGGTTAAAAGCTGAATTTTCAGGCCTGCGAGAAACTGCTACGTGAAAATTTGGGCTTATGTCTGCTAACTTTCATTCGTTTTGTTTCGTTTTGTTTTTTGTTTTTTGTTTTTTTGTTTTTTGTTTTTTTTTAATGTAAAATTTACTGTGCTCCATTTTAATTTGATGGCAATTTAGCATGAGACTCTTTACATCTATTTCAATTTTTGTTTTATCTTTATTATAGAAACACGGAATACACGTTATTATAATTTTAATAGCCAAAAATCATGAAGAAATTCTAGGTATTACTACAATTTACATTTTTCAAAATCGACCAGTGCTATTGTACCCTAAAAATGTAAACATGATATCGTAGAAATTCAAAATTAGCTCAATAAATCAACTTAATTAACGTAAATATGATATAATAAAAATCTTATGACAACTCCATAGATAATTCAACTTGAGAGTAACCTCTAATTACTTCCGTAAGAGATGCAAAGGATCTTCTATAGAAATAAATAAAATAAAAACTCATTTTATTATATTAATGATAGGTTATCAAAAAAAAAAAAAAAAAAAAAAGAATAACAATGATTGTATTCTATTATTAATCCTGAAATGGTTTATTTATTTATTTATTTTATTTTTTTTTTGTGGGGGTAATGCTGAAATGGTTGGTAGTAATAATCTATGTGGGCAACATTAAGTTTCTGAATTAAAGCAGTTTTACATTATCTCATTTAGTTCACATGATATTTAAATAATTTGATTGTTGCTTGTCACGATAATATGACCATAATATTACATGTACCGTCACAAATTATTTGTTATACAGATCTAATGAATGTAAGGGGACAAAATATTTTGAAATTACTCATATAAAAAAAAAAGATTATAGATTCAGAACAATTTAATTAAACTTCTTAGCACAACACAGAGACAAAACGCATCCATCATAAAACTTTTTTATATATAAAAACTTGTAACTTTATTAAGAAGAAAATAAATTCATTATATCATGAGTAATAGTTGAGTCAATCAATGATGAATTTTCCTCTATTCAGGTTATATAAACAACATCTTAGAATGAGAATTTGAGTTGTGTTTGGCTTACTTTAAAAGTCCCAACTATCTTATATAATATATTAAGAATATATCTATACATGTATTATGGGAGATGGTATACATGTATACGCCATTTCTCTCATAGTAGGTGAGTTCCATAGATGTGTAGGACACACTTGTTGTGAGAAATATGAGATACACACCCGAAATAAGATATAATTTATCGTATTATGGACATGCTAAGATAACCCTTAGTGTTTTTATTTATTTTTGGATGAATAAATAACACACCTAGGTTTGTTTGCTTACTTTCATGCCCAAGTCAGTCCAAAGGTGCTTTATATTTAGCATCATTCCTCACTTCTCTCTGATCTTTGTATTAGAAAACTATGCTCTATCTACAACTTTTCTATGAACCTAATGTACCATCCGGGTCGTACTTATTAGTTCACTTTTCTGCTTTTCATCTGGGAATGTGTGTTTTTCACTTCTCTCTGATTTTTGGTTGCAGTGTGTTCGCTGTCCAATTTCGGCAGCTCCTACGACAATACGACAGTGGCAGACCTTGAGGGCCCAGTCCTATATAAGCTGATTTTACAGGCCTGTATAGTGGTATGTAATTTTTACATAGCATTCACATTAGAGGCTGTAAAATCACTCATAAGCTTCAAACCATAAAAATCATACTGCATCAAAAGCGCTATATCTAAAAATTTATAACATTCTGTTACAGTGAACTCTTATATTTTATTTTAATAATTTTTATTCTCTCTCTCCTCTCTTTTTCTTGATGATATTTATTAATATGTTGAGTTGTTTATATTATTTAATGGGTCGTTCAAATTATTTTAATTGTTTGTATGTAAAAATATAGTAATATTTAAGGTTAAAATGCAAAGTGCATTACTGAAATTCATTTTAGTCATTTAACTTTACTTTCATTTAATTGAATTTTTTAAGTTTCAAAATTATTCAATTTAGGTTTTTTATCCAATTTTGTTAAAAAAATTCTGTTTAGCATGCAATTATAACTGATGAAAAAAGATTTTTCTTTTAAAAAAAATTCTTACATAAAAAAATCTATAAAATATTTTTATGAATTTTATAGATTTTTTTATGTGAAAATAACATTTTTTTAAGTAAATTTTTTTAATAAAATTGGACAGAATGCCTGAATTGAATAAATTTGAAATTTAGAGAATTCAATTGAACGAAAGAAAAGTTAGAGGATGGAAATGAATTTCATCATTGTCACTATTTAATATAGAGTATATTGTAAAGTGATATGTTAAAATAGATAAAGTATCTTTTTGGATACTAAAAACAGGTTATGTTTGGTAACAGTTTATGTTTTCTATTTTCAGAAACTTGTTTTTAAGAATATAAAGAAAAAACAATTTTCTTGTATTTTTGAAATAAAAAACATGTTTAGTTAGTTAAAATTAAAAAAAAAGTTTTTTAAAGAAAAAAATAGAAAATACTAAAATATGTTATTTCTAGGATTTAAAATTTAATACTAACTCATTAAATAAGAAAAATTCATTAAATTAAATGCGTATTTTCATTGACTTTTGAAAATTAGAAACTGAAAATAGTCTTTTGCATATTTTCAGTTTCCTTCACAAATTGAGTTTTGAGAACAGTTTTTGTTTTCTGTCAATTTTGAGATGCCAAACAAGTTTTTTAGTTTCAAAAATAGAAAATTATTTTTGAAAACAAAAAATAAGAAAAGAAAAAAAAAACAGTTACCAAACATACAGGTTTTAGAACCTTTAATGTGAAGGCTTAGAGCATCTCCAACAGGGCTAGGCATCTCTAAATTTTGGAAAAAAAAGCCACTATTCACGCCCGAAATGAAGTCCAACAGCCTCGGCATCTCCAAATTTTTTTTTTAGATTTGCTACAGTAGCTCTCCAGGCTTGGAGAGCACTGTAGTAATCACTGTAGCTTTTGCAAAGATTATTTCTCATTAAACTAATACCGGTTGAATTAAAAAAATATTTTTTTCTCTTTCCTCCCTTTCTCTTTCTTCCTCACTCTCTTTCTCTCTTCTTTATCTCAACGGCTACAAAACGCAGAATACAAGGGATTTTTTAGAAAATAACCTTGAAACCGAAACTATTTCATTAGTTAGGAAACGTTTGAAACTAATTTGGAATATAGCAACTCGAGTTCAGTATCCACGATTTCCTGGGTTTATTAGTTTATTATTGCTAGAAATCGAGTTAAAAGAACTCGACTTCTAAGGCTAGAAAACGAGTCCAAAGGACTCGGTTTTAAAGCATGGAAACCGAGTCCCTTGCACTCGGTTTCAAAGCCTGGAAACCGAGTCCATTGGACTCGATTTCCAGCCTTAGAAGTCGAGTTTAACGAACTCGTTTTTCAGGCTTAGGAACCGAGTCCTTTGGACTCGATTTCCTTTTATAAACCAGCATCAGTTCCATCAAACAGCAACACTCCCATCCCACAGCAGCTTTCACGTGGGCATCACAGTTCCCCCACAGCAGCTTCAGTCCCCAGCCCTCCATGTGTCTGTGGGTCCCAGCTCCAATAAGTTCTCTCTTGCCGTGGGAATAAGTTGTATTGTGAATATCAGAAACTCAGTCTCTATATGCTCTCTCAACTGTTTCAACTCAGTCTCTATATGCTCTCTCTGTATTGTGAATATAAGTTATCTTAAACACTCTTTCAACTCTTTCAACTCAGTCTCTATATGCTCTCTCTGTATTGTGAATATAAGTTCTCTTGAACACTCTTTCAACTCACAGTCTCTATATTCAACTCACTCACAGAACACTCATCACACAACATTCTCAGGTAATATTTTTACAATGTTGTGATTATTTTGCTAGATTTTTTTAAAAGAAAATTTTAGAACATATTAGGAAAAGTTTTGTTTTTTCTTATTTGTTAGTGTAAATATTGTGATCAATTTATTTGTTAGTATATTGTGATTATTTGCTAGGTTTTTTTTAAAGAAAAATTTAGAACATATTAGGAAATGTTTTGTTTTTCTTATTTGTTAGTGTAAATAGTGTGATTAATTTATTTGTTAGTATATTGTGATTATTTGCTATTTTTTTTTTAAATTAATGTTATAACACATTTATATAAGATCATAAATCTACTTAAGAAAAAATATCTATAATGAGTAGTAATTTAATGATTAATTGTTGGGAATATTTAGTAAATAATTGTGATTAAATTACAACATATTGGGGAATTTTTTTTTGTTAGTGTAAATATTTTGATTAAATTACAACATATTGGGGAATTTTTTTTTTTTTTTTTTTTTTTGTTAGTGTGAATATTGTGATTAAATTATTTGCTAAGTTTTTTTTTAAGAAAGTTAATATTGTGATTATTGGGAATATTTAGTACCAAATATTGTGATTATTATGTGAAAATTTGAGTACTCTAGATATGCAATTTTTTCCTTTTTATTTTTATTTTTTCATTTAAGAGAATATATAAAACTTTTTTGGCTAAAGGTTCGAAGCTCAAAATCTTATAAATCCAATTATTTTTTATTTTTTTTAAGGAAGTTGCAACAGTAAAATTGTAACATGAAATGGTCATGACCATGACCATGAATGAATGTGTAAGGATGGTGCAGCACGAGCACGTATAGTTTGTGAAAAATTTACAAATATTTGGTGTTATTACACCATTTGTAACATTCCAAGTTAGGAAAAAAGGAGCAGACTTTAAAAATAGAAAGAGAGCAAACGCTGTCCATTTCCATAGCCCTTTAGGATTTTAGGGGATTAGATATTGGCAAAAAGAATGGAGTCATTAGGGTTTTTTTAGAAAATAACTACAAATATTGTGATTATTGGGAATATTTAGTACCAAATATTGTGATTATTATGTTATTACAACATATGGGAATATTTGTTTTGTTTGTTAGTGTAAATATTGTGATAATATGCTAAGTTAAAAAAAAAATTAATATTGTGATTAATTATTGGGAATATTTAGTACTAAATATTGTGATCAATTGTTAGGAATATTTAGTACTTTTAGGTCTTTCTCATGGATATATCATAACATTATGAGTTTGATACCTAAGATAGTAGTCTTTTTACCATAAATTATTTCAAGATATATTTGTTTAAGATTTGTAACAGAGATTTCAATGGATAACTGGTTGGTATATAATATTTTTGTTCATCATAACTTATTTGAATGGGTTTTGAAAGTCATGCCCCTAGAATGATTTAGAATTTTTAAAGAATATGAAATTGGTAATGACTATTTTTGTAAGATTACTAAAGGTGAGTATATGCAAATTTGGTTGAGGTTAGTATTGTTGGCATTTCATACGCAAAGTTTTGTGATTGATGTTGATTGAGCATTATAAATTTGTCACTAACACAATTGCACTTGATGATCTATAGGTTGACAATGATCTATATAAATATATACTACGGTGGACCCCTTAGCAATGCCAACCCTTATGATGGAGCCTCATTTCAAGGTCCGGGTATCCAGTGCTACTATATGATGATACGCCGTAAGCTAAAGACCCTGAATGAGCTGAAAGTAAAAATTATGGAAGAGTTGCAAGTGAACCCTGCTTTGCATGACATACATATTACTTTCCGTTCTCCATATGAAGTCCTCAATCAATGCATTAATTACAGATATATGGCGATAACAGAGGACAAACATGTGAAATTCATGTTTAGTAAGATGGACAAATGGAAACAAGCAGCAGATTTTGAGTTATATGTCACTTTGGAGCCTCGTGCAGAAGTCGGCGTAGAAGACGAAATTGTACAAACAACTACATCTCTACAGTTTGCAGTCCTAGATGATCAATGCACCACATTGGGAGGCTATACACCCCCTTTTCAAGAGACACCAGTAACAATTGAGAGTGAACCTGGAAATAGATATGAAGATCAATTTTGTACACATCGAGGTGAATCCTCTACAGTTCCAGTAGTTGAAGATGAAGATGAAGACGAAGACTGTTCTAGGGAAGATTGTGAGGATAGAGATGAGTATGAAGAGAGGATTGACGATGGTGACTTTGACAGGGGTCTTGATGACCATGAAATTACTCACATTCCTCATGTTGATGATATGGCTGAATGTGATGAAGATGATGAAGACGCTAATGCTAGAGTTCAGCATGTTACAAATACGGCCCTCGTTTATGAACCTCCTGCCTCATCATTTTATGAAAATACTTGGGAAAATATGGTTGATCCTGAAGTTGTTCAGCAATCATTTGGTTCTTGGAATGCAGACATGAATTTTGCGAAAGGGTTGATTTTTGCTAATAAAGATGCGGTGAGACGTGCATTAACAATTTACGCCGCAAAGCATAACAGAAACTTTGTGACTAGTAGGTCGACCACAAGTAGACTGTCTGTGAAATGCAGCGATGAATCATGCATGTGGTACGTTGGGGCAGTTGTGAAGCCTGAACTCGGACTATGGATGGTCACATCTTATAGGGGTCCTCATAGTTGTATGCCCCTTGCCACGGCCCTTGATGGTAGAATGATGGATTGTAATTTTCTAGCAGAAGAATTTGTTCCATTGTTGAAAGAGAAACACACGGCAACAATTTATCACCTCAGACATTTCATTAAAGGGAAGTATTATGGGCATATTCTTTCTTACTATAAGATATGGGATGCGAAACAACGAGGTATTGCAAAGATATTTGGGGATTGGGAAGAGTCTTACGAAAGGTTGAAAAAGTTATTGTTTGCATACTGGGATCAAGAACCTGGCACCCATTTCTGGTTTCACACCATACCCAGGGACGAGTTCGGTGATACAATATTGCGCTATATATTTTGGGCTTTCGCTCCATGCATTGCAGGATTCAGACATTGTAAGCCAGTGATCAGTATTGATGGGACCCATTTGTATGGTAAATATCGAGGGGTGTTGTTGATTGCAATGGCCACCGATGCCAACAACAAGGTTTTGCCTCTTGCCTTTGCTGTTGTGGACAAAGAGTCAGGGTCTAGTTGGGGGTGGTTTTTAGAACGCCTCAGGAATGCACTGGGGGATGTGATAGCAGATAAGGACATCTGTATAATTTCTGACCGACATAAGGGTATTCAAAGTGCAATTGCAAACTGGCCTAGACATGATGATGGACGACAACGAGTAGTTCACAGATATTGCCTTCGACATGTTGCTAGCAACTTCAACACGCATTTTCAGGACGCCACTTTAAAGTCATTAGCCTTGAAAGCGGGGTATGCTACTAAGGAATCAAAATTTGAGCTGTACATGCAACCTATCAAGGAAGCTGAGATCGAGGCCCTTAGGAAGAAACGGAGAACCGAGCGGCAGGAAAGTGAACCCGACTCATCCATCATGCCATACACATATCTAATGAATGAGGATCTAGACAAGTGGACCCAACTACATGATGGTGGATACCGTTATGGGGCTATGACAACCAATGTCTCGGAGTGCTTCAATGGAGTACTCAAAGGTGCCCGTGGCCTACCCATTGCTGCAATGGTTGAATTCACTCATTGCAAACTTGTTGCGTATTTCCATGATCGACACAAAGAAATTACTCATGAGCTCTCAAAGGACAAGGTATGGACTAAATATGCCTTAAAAATCTATGGACACAACCTACAAAAATCAATTTCACACCAAATAAATCCGTTTAATAATCAGAATGGTATATATCAAGTAATTACTTCATACAACATCTATAGCTCTGGAGGGGGACACCATAGTTATGAAGTAAATGTAAAGGCCAGAACATGTGGTTGTGGAAAGTGGCAAATTAGAAAGATCCCTTGTTCACATGCAATTAAAGCTCTTCAGTACTTGGGGCAAGATGCGACTGCATATATTGACCCATGTTATAGTTTGGTGAACGCCATTCACACCTACTCACATGCATTTGTGGTGCCAAAGTCAGATTCATTGTGGAGGGATGTGGATGGTCCAAAGTGGGTGCCTGACCCAAAGCTGTTGTGGGGCAAAGGTCGACCTGTGGCGTCTAGGATACGAAATGAGATGGATGGGGTCCGGCGAGAACCGGGAAGCCGGAGGCCAGATTCTGACTTGAGGGAGATTCAGCAAAAGCAGAGCTGTGGACTGTGTCATCAACATGGGCATAACCGTAGAAGATGTCCGCTTTCCCGTGGGGCTTCGACAAGCAGTAATAATCCAAACTAGGTAAGTGATGCTTTTATATAAAATGCCATGATTGTATCAATTAGCCAAGTTGCATAGATTAGTACGTATGTTTTGGGTTTTGGTATCTAACAACAATATTTGAATTTTTGCTAGGCATGCAAATACTCGAGTTTGGAATGGCATTGTAGATGTCAATTGGGGTTCTCTTTATTATGTATTTGAACTTACTACTGGGTTGTATCCACACAATTATTATTTTGTTTGTCACTGAATGAACTTGTAATCGAAGTATTTTATATCTAATGTACCTGTTTCTAGATTGTGATATTATGACTGTTTAATTTTGTCTTTCAATTTTAAATCCCCACAATTTTGTAGTTTATATTGCTTACTACTCACTAGTTTAATTGTGATGATTGAATTAACTTACTGAAATGAACTTTAAACAGTACATATATATCCAGGCCAGGAACAAATTTTGTCAGAGTGATGTGTGACTTGGACGGTTAAGGTTGTTTTTAAGGTTGTTTTTTTCCTCCTATTATAGTTAATTATAGAAGACCAAAAAGAGAAATGGCAAGAGAGCTCCACGTAAATGCAATAGCCTCATTATTTAGGTAAAAAAATAAAAATAAAAATTTATTTTATTTTTTAGGGGAGAATATTACTTGTAAGGGTTCTTTTGTTCCCAAAAAAAAAAACATAAAAAGCCTTTATTGAACCCAATGTTCACAATTCTTAACTATGATTTTTCCTGAATGCTATAGACACATGCACATCCTTCCCTTCCCCTTCAAGCAGTAATATATATTGTCAATCCACCATCAGCCCTTTAATTATTCGTGCTTTGAGCATTGATGCTACAACTTCCAATTGAAGCTTGGTCAGTACCATCAGTGCAATCATGCTCATTCATCAAAAAACAACCAAAAAGAGAGAAACAATAAACACCCCAAGGAAACACTTATTTCTAACGACACTCGTAGGAAATTTCCCACCTCAACATCCATGCAAACCCGACTATGCATTTATCTAGTGAACAGATTATTGTCTATCAAATATATCAATTACAACCTCCCATTTGTCTGATTTTTTTTCCCCATTTTAAACATTGGTTATTTTATAAGGAAAAAATAAATTCTAACAATTTGTGATTGATAGAAGCATCAATGGAACAGAAAAGGTGAAATAGATGACTTTTATTTTAATTTGAACAATGGACAATTAGCTATGAGTGTTCTATTCCATATCTTTATTTTAAATTTGTTCTGGTATTGATGAAACATTCACAATATCACAACAAGTTTATTGTAGGAAATACAAAGTTGGAGAGGAAATAAGTGTACAAATAACACATAAAAAACAAGTTTAACGATATTGAATTGGAGAGGAAACCCATATAGATAACACATTGGCTACTGCGAAAAACTGATTCTAACAGATACAGGGAAGTACCGACTGAGGGCCATGACATCAAGTAAAACTTGATAAAACTCTGTTTAAGTTTAAATGCAAGCTCCTGCCTGAAGACTAAAATCCTCATACAATTTTCATTAGCATGATGCATGAAGGCAAATATTAAATTAACAGTGACCTTCTTAAGGTTTGCATTCATTGATTAATGGGAATTAGTGATTAATGGGAATACTATATTACGTATATGGGTTTTTAATACTAAGGAAAGAAATTCCACTAGTGCATAGAAACCTAACAATTGGTTCATAGGATTCACATTTCAATGTAATTTGGAGACTTAGAGGAAGTGCTCTAAAAGGGCAAGGCCAATATTATCTATTAAATTACAATAGATACCCGTATACAGACAAAAGTGTGATGATTGTTTTACAAATGTTAAATTCAAGAGTAATTACTTTCATGTGTTTGCTGAAGAGCTCTCAAACGCTTGAGCAAGTGAGAACCAACATCAGCGCAATGAGCTTGACGCTTCTCCTGGTCAATAACTCTCAGCACTGCTAGCCCCCCAGCCGAACATACAGGGTTTCCTCCAAAAGTATTAAATTGAATTTTCTGGGCCAATACACTCGCAATCTCTGGGGTTGTCACAACTGCTCCCAATGGTAAACCATTGCCAATACCCTGATAGATATTAATTGTGAGATTCAATGGAATGGTTGCATAAGATTATAAAACAAAAACTGATTAACTGAAATTGTAAGTTATTTAAAGAAAAAAGCTATTGACACTTGCAACACTAACATGATTTACATGTCTTCCTAAAATAGATTATGGGTAATGACCTTTGCCATAGTAAATATATCAGGAATGACGCCCTGTGTTTCAAAGCCCCAGTAATTGCTTCCTGTTCGACCAAAGCCAGTTTGCACTTCATCTACAATGCAGACACCACCAGCCTTGCGTACAATGTCATAAACCAGTTTCCAGTATCCAGGCGCCAATTCAACTGCTCCTCCAGCTCCCTACAGTAAGTGAAAAGTACAACCAATTAGAAAATTTTCAGTGTCCTTAAATAGGTGGTTGTAACACCAACAATTTCAGACCTTACTATAGATGCCAAAAAAGAAAAAAATGAAGAAAAAAGAAAAGAAAAGAAGATAACCTGAATTGTTTCAGCTATAAATCCTGCAACTTTTCCTGAAGTACCAAAATCAATGTGATCTTGCAAATCTTTGGCATAACGATTGGCATCGGAACCAAAAACTCCATGGTATGGATCTGGATTTACAACATGATGAATTTCACCCTGCAAAATGTTGCAGTAATTTTGAGCAGATAGATCAGAATATTTATTATATTTTGACAAATGTCTTTTACACACATGTACATGATGAATTTCACATACTAAGTTTCATTGTGACAGTGATAATTACAATAGTTATAACTATAGACTCGCAAACAACAGAGCTTCAGTGAGTTTTTCTACATGTTTGTGGTCAATGTGCAAAAGAATTGGGAAAAGACATTTCCATTATTACTCTCAGCAAGTGTTTGATAACAAGAGATTACCAACTTTGTATTTCCTACAATAAACTTCTTGTGAGTTTGTGAATGTTTCATCAATACCAGAACAAATTTAAAATAAAGATATGGAATAGAACACTCATAGCTAATTGTCCATTGTCTGATGATGCACAGGCAATGAACTCCTTCACACGCTCTTGAAAAGGTGTATAATTAACTAATAGACGATCCAAAACGATAAAAGTAGATTCCACCACCTGTGTCATGGACTCGTGTTGAAGCGGATTCATTGATTCAAGACTACTCTCATACTGAGTGCCCCTCATATTAATTTTGTTGCCTTCTTCAGAATAAGATGCTGGCTGTGCGTTCAAAGCCAAGGAATGACTGGATGCTCTGCCTGCTCCCACAGCATGCCTATTTAAGTTAAAATTTATCCGCTGATCTTGTATTAGGAAAGACTCGGGATGTTGGGACTTCATTGTCTGACTTCCCACTGGTATAAGCTTCTCCATTGGTGATCTCAGCAACTGAATTACCACTCACTGTTCATCACATTAGATCAAGTTTTATTCATTACTAAATGCAAATGTCATCTTCTGAAATAAAAGGGAATAATTGCATGGATGTCTAGGAGAAGGTATTTCATTTGCTACCCTGAAAATAATGTAATTCAAATAGGAAAGCCACACAATAATTTTTAAATTATTATTCTATATTTGAAATTAATAAATGCTGCTCCAATGAAATAAATACATTTTTATCTTCAGAACAGCAATGCATCAAGGCAAAAATGAGTTCAAGCATTCTAAATGAAACAAGTACGCACTATACAGTCAGGAACTCTAGCACAATCCCCATGATCACCTAACAATTAGAATCTGAAGAGTGAACGGCCTCAATAATTGGAATTGCATAAGGCCATAGACAGATTGAGTTCATTGCAGAACTAGCAAGACCCAAGTTCCAATCCAGTTACATTAAAACATAAGCTGAGTAATCAGGATGTGACAGAATGTAAAAATAATAATTACATAAATTCAAATTGTTATTTTAAGTTTGAAATCCTG
Source organism: Quercus robur (assembly GCF_932294415.1). Classification (NCBI taxonomy): domain Eukaryota; kingdom Viridiplantae; phylum Streptophyta; class Magnoliopsida; order Fagales; family Fagaceae; genus Quercus; species Quercus robur. The sequence continues at coordinate 42,651,836 of NC_065538.1, read as the reverse complement.
AATAAATGATCTATGTTTAAAAAAGGATATTAATACTTAGTTTTATCTGTGGGGAAATAGTATAACGTCATAATTGTTCAATCTTCAGTCAATTACTCAATTATATATATTGAGCTTGATCAAATTAGAATCCTAAAAGAGAAAGAACCTACCTAACTTCTAGTTTGATCTAAGAATAGACATTCATTAATTGGATTTGGATTTAGTTGTTAACCTAAAGGATCTTTATAAGAATCAAATCTTGAAAGTGTTGAACTGACATAAAATTCAGATAATTCCTTTAATCAATAATTGTACAGAAACACAATTTTCTGCTATGGAAAAAGCTTCATAACTAGAAGAGAGATAGAACCATGAATTCAGTTCTAATTGAGCTTGCACATGAGTTGGTTATGAAGAGAGGATATTGGCATTGTTCTGACCCTTGAAGTCATATAGAACCACATTATTTTTTGCTGACAATTCTTCTCCTCAAATGTAAGAACTAAATTGCAACTAATTCGCTATTTTAAAGTGTCGCTGAACTTCCATAAAAAGAATGAAAGTGAGGTTAAAACTGCGAAGCTAGGTTATCAATTGATGCCGCTAGAGAAAAGAACCAAAACCAACAAATTAGAACACACCTTTACTCTCTATGTTTACATAGACTTCCTGCAAGATGAAGTAAATAATATCTCCCGACTGGCTCCAACACATTGAGTCATGCATCAACAAAAATGATTATTATTTTTCAAGAAATGAATGCCCTGAGATAATCACCACTTCCACTTCTATTAAAGTTGGAATATGCTACTCTTGGGTAGCACATGCACTTTTATCAAGTCTACTCATAATTTAAATTTTCAATTATCTCTATTATTCTATCTTTCAAAATTTTCAGTGATATTGAATTTGGATTCCACATCTATTCATATTGACATCAGCCTAAGGAAAAAAAATACACGAAAGGTGTACTAAATTGGCTAAGATTTTACAGATAAAGTCCTGCAAGGGAATACATCCCATGCGTTGGGCAAATAAGGTTTTCCAAACAGCCAAATTCTCAAGTTAGTCCAGAAAAGCAGAAAAGGGCCCATTCAAAACTACAAATTCCATGCCAATTTACATTTAGTCCCAACCCTAGATATCAAAAGCATGCTGATAATTCTTATACTTGAACAAGAAAAGCAACACTAGCTGCAAATTTTAGGGAAACACTTCAAAAGGAAAACTAGTCAAGCTTCCTTCACTTCCCCAATTCATGCATTAAATTGTGAAGTATATGCCTCCAAAAGTTGAAAAGTCATATTTGTGAACTTTCAAAATCTTGCTTCTGGAATTATTGAAAGATTACTATTAGGCTACAAATTTCACATACAAATCTATTAATTAATATCTACAGTATGGCACCTTTGTTAATATAGTAACCATTAAGGTTTGACTAGAGAGAGAGAGAGAACCTCTATGGGATGCTAATCCTAATGCATTTTACGCTTATGCTGTCTCGTATAGTGTCTGGTATGTGGGGGAGGGGGTACTGCGTCTCCTTCGTGAGGCTCCTCACGATGCTGCAAAGATGAAGTTACAACCAAACAATGGATTACATGAATTCCAATACCAACCATAACAGTAGTTACTCGATATTCATTACATTAAATGATTTGTCATACCGTGGGGCCAACGTTGTGTCCTGCTTTGTGACCACCTGTCCCACAAGGAGGTGCTTTTATTGTACGTTTAGGTCAACCTTGTGGGGGTGACTGTAACCCAACAACCTGCTCATTCTCAACATGCACAGCTGGCTGTTTTGCTTGACTCCCAACAACTGCGGGGGAGGATGGTGTAGCAAATGAAATGTGAGTGCCCGTAGTGATGGGATCTATATGCAGTCTAGGAGTGGGCATGAATGACATGGAGTGACTATGGGGTGATACATGGTCTGTATGGCCAATGCTGTACGAGGGGGATTGCGTGTGCATGACAGGAGGGGTTTGACTGAAATCAGGGCCGAGATCAAAGGATGGTGGAGTAAATGAAAGATGAGCAGGATCAAAAAATGTATGTGAGGTGTGTGAAGGGATCTCGGGGTGAAAAGATGCATGAGCAGTGGGTAGAGAGATCTCTAGGTCAGAAACTGCATGAGCAGTACGTGGAGGGATCTCTGGGGAAGGAGATGCATGTGGAGGTGGAGGGAACTCTGGGGCACGAGATGCACGTGGGGGTGGAGGGAGATCTGCCCTACTGACGACCTGATGGGATGCAGCACGCTGACCATGGCTATGGCTGGCATGAGTTGAGCTTGTGCTTGGTCGTCCAGTATCTTCTGGGGCTTCTGGATTTGCCCCATCGATATCTTCCAACGGAAGTCGAGCAGTTATACGGTGAAGGCGTTCCACTGTCTTAAGTACAGCTGAAATATGCTTGTACTCATGACTGCCTACTGTATAAAGTTTCAACAACTTCTTGTGACTGGCAACCTGAAAGTAAATAAATACCATTAGTACATCATACTGAAGTTCTTGATACGCAACAAAAATTGAAAAGAAAGGTCGAAGCAATTACCATAATAATAAGTGAAGCTGAAGTGTGGTCGACGAACCTCCAAGTCACCCTATCGTACCAATCGAAGTATGGATGAGCAGGCGACATATCACCCTCTAGTTGTGCTCCAGGACATAGAGATCGTGCTCGACTATCCCATACTCGGATATGGCCATAATGTCTGTCCCTCCAATTCACCTCCATCTTCCCCCTCAGGTCTATGGCATGAAGGGCTTCGTCAGTATCAACATATAGGGGGGGTTCTTGTACCATCCCGAACTGACGAACAACACGGTCCGGTGTATGTTTCTCTACTAGCCAGAAACATACAAGCGGTACCCTCGCTGTCCATACATCCCTTCCGGCGACACAAAACGCAGGCAGGTGGGCTAATTCAGCTTCATATGGTTGCCACACCACCTGAAATAATCAAATCAAAGGGCAGCACATTATGCAATGTTCCATATCTATGAGCTTTTTTACATTTATAAATACAATAGTCATAAACAATAGAATAAACACAATTTTGGTACCTGCTTTGGATGCATACAATCTAAAAGCTGACGGTACCGGACCAAACAGATTTCGGCGGGGCTATTCAAGGTGTTCACAACCCACACAGTCCTACAATTGCGAAAGAGGGAGTCAATACTTGGAATTGAGAATATGAAATAATCAATTATAGTTAAATGATGGGCAATCGTAAATTTAACAGTACATACCACTAAGTTTATACTAATAAATGGTTATCTAAACATATGATTTGTGGAGCTATTACTCAGCTATTAATCAGTCAAAATTTGAAGAATATCAAGGTTAAAATTTAATTTTCTATGTCTAACAATGTGTTTAAAATTATGGATCTATTTCCAATAGAGAGAATCGGTCAAGGAAGAGACTTACTTAATAGACAATGGAGAAGGTGCAAATGGTGGGCCATATGCACCATCTGGTGGGAGGTCCATCCTTGGGCACAAAAAAGGGAATCTGACCCATGCCCAATACTGAACTAGCAACAAGGCCCCACCAATCTGACTAGCACTTCTGTCGGTTGCCCTGCATAACTGTTTGTACAGCCATGCAAGGCAAGCGCTCCCCCAACTGTACTGAGGTGGATTTCGAAGGTTCCTCAGCATCTGCAACCACATCGTATGCACCCTATCACCAGACTTGTCGGCGAAAATTGTGTCTGCCAGGAGTGCTAGGATATAACACCGTGCATATTGATGCACAACCACCTCTGTTGCATCATCGGGCAACCCTTCGTCAATTTTTTCTAGTAGCTTCTTAATTTGGATCCTTTGTCCTTGAAGCGTGGTGCTATTAGTAGCAATTCCAAGCAGACTCCGACATTCATCCTTCCATTTCAAGTCAGTTGTTCCAACAATTGCCTCACCATCGATTGGAAGCCCGAAAAGAACCTCCACATCTTGTAATGTGATCGTTGTCTCACCATGGGGCAGGTGGAAGGTGTGGGTTTCAGGCCGCCATCGCTCAACGAAGGCCGTGATCAGGTTATGATCAATCTCTCTACCTGGGGTCCTATACAGCCCCTCTAATCCAACTCTCTTCACAATGTCGACGATACGATCATCCACCACTATCCGGCGTCGTTTTCGGAACTCGTCATTACGACCGCGGCATGTCAGTGGCCCTGGATCCTGCACATGATAGAACTATGGTGATGAGATGCAATATGTCATAACCTTTGTATATATGATTGTAGTTATTGATCCCAAAAAACAAAAATAAAGCAGTTATGAAGGGACCTTAAAATATCAACCCCAAAAAGAAAAAAAAAAAACCAAAAAAAAAAGCAACAACGGGAGAAAAATAAAAGGATGCAATGCACTTTCTACATTTGTCTAGTAATGAAAGGCTTCCCATGCGACTAGCCTATTGCTGTCTCTAAACCAGGAAAAGTTAGATGGAAAATAAACAACCTAAATAGAGGAAAGTAAAAGAAACTAGAGGCAAAGGCTAGCATTCTCAATAATAACAAGAAAAATTACTGCAACAACCACAACCTGAACAACTTCTTGCCAAGCAACAATAAAATTATCACAGGTCACATTGCTTCAAACAAAAATAACTCTTATGAACCTAGGATTGCTTTGTTCATGTATGCACAGACATCGAGTTCACGTATACAACACATTCATGTACGCAACACATTTAAACGTACTCTTACTGACATCTTCATTTCTACACAATTTTCAGAGTTTGTAAATCATGGCATTTTTTGCTGGTCCTGACATTTGTTTTTCTTTCCTGTAACTAAGCACAAATTGTTCAATTGTTTCATCTAGGTGATTAGAGGCCTTGTCATAGACAAAGAGAGTGGTAACTTGGTTAAGGCTAATTGATTTGGTTATGTAAAGAGGGCTATGCATGGCACCAAAATGCTATCCACTCGGGCTGTAAGGTATGTATTTAAAACTTGTTAGCTTGATTATGGAAATTGTTATAAGGAAAGTTGCCAACCTAGTTTCTGAACTGTGGAGCACTGGCGATTACGAATATGCACACACACAAAGTATACACCAAGATTATTAATTGGCTAGAATATGCTTATACAAAATGTTGATCATGACCATTCTTTTGGGGAGACAAAATAAAGAAATAAGGCCAAGTTATTATAAGCACATGGACACAGTATTGTCAGTGTTTAGCATGAGACTTAATATACTTGTAAGTCTCAATTGAGTTCAGTTTATTTATTTATTTATTTTTGATGTGATTAGTTTAATTCATTGCATTCTACATAGCAATTTTAGCATCACAAGATTGTAATGTAACAATGAATCATTACTGCTGTTGTGGTAAGTAATAAGTAATAACATTCTTTTAATAATGCCGGTTCATCATTCTTCTATTGAGGGTTGCCTGGCTGCATTTAATTTTTTACATATTGGAATATTTGGAACATAACTATGATCCTTTTAGCCTAAATTTCATACTTTTAGCATTAGTTTCATCTCAAAGTGTTTTTCTTGGTTTTCTAGATGAAAGAGTGAATGGTAGTAAAGTGTACACCCACACTAACAGTCAACCAATCTAACTTAACCCAACTAATGCGCATGACCATGCATTGAAAGCTAGTAATACCATTGACACTTAGAATTTCAGAAATGGGAAGAAAAAAAAAAATCAACATAATGTAAAAGGATAAGAAGAGAATATTCAGCAGGTGGTCGGTTTTAATTTTTACCTTGCCTTCCCAAACAGCGCACGCTCGATGTGTTTTTATAAACCTTAACACCGAATCGTCAATGGGCCCAGGACCAAACTCATCAGGGAGCTGAGCAGGAATAGCAGCCATACTGCACGAAGTTTAGGGAGTCAAGAGTAATATAATCACATGTTAAATTGGCAAGGAAAGTGATGAACAAGAAAATGATTCAGTTTATTTTGACAACAAGCAGATGGTCCTCTTTACTCATCAAATTAATTTGGGCTACAATGAAGTTTTACAAAAGGTGACAATGCGAGGACACCCCATGACAATGCATTATGGCTTTGTACAAATAACTTTAACTTTCTCCCCTTTGATCATTAACTAGACACACGTTTTTATTATGGTCAAAGCCTGTTTAATCAATGTATCTGGGAAATCTTTCAGTTACCGATTCCTACTAGACAGAAAGGGTTTAAAGGTCCAAAGTCCACCGATTATAGCTAGCCTAAATTGTTACATTTTTAATATTGTAAATTGTGGGTGATATATATAATGAACCCAATGAAATTTGGTGTTGTAAAATTACTATAGTCTATTATATTAAAAAAAATAATCATGGTTTATAATATATATAGTAATATTCAGAAGGGCATTATTTGCCTCACAGCAGAGATATGGCAGCAAACTCTGCACCCCCAAATATCAAGTACAATGCATGCGGAGAGAGAGAGTAAGAACCTCCCTTATGATGACTTCTCTTATCTTTCAAACAATATCAGTAACGTTTCAATTAAAAATAAACGAATCCTAAATTCTTGTCCGTATCGATCAAACAATGTACATCCTCCCACAGCAAACACAACTCATCCTCGTCAATAACTCTAACATTATAACCATATATGTAACCAATTCAATCCTTTAAGAAAAACCTCTATACTTGGCTTTGTTGTTGTTGTTGTAGTATTATAAATAGAACCAATATAAACATAAAAGCAATACATGTTAATCTGCATCAATCAAACAATGTACATCATCTCGCGCCAAATACAACTCATCCTCGTAAATAACTCGTATAACATTAACCATATATGTAATCAATTCAATCATTTAAGCAATTCCACCAATAGTAACACTAGCACTGGCACTAGTAGCAAACAAGACAGTCACAAAACCTAATCAATTGAATGAAATTCACAGTGAGAAAAGAAGCAAAACCTCGTTGATTTCCTCGGGAGGCGGAGGCGGAGTCTGGCGAGGCTGATAGAACTGCTTGAGCTTGGACAAATCGACAGCGAGGTCAACGTTGCACTGAGGGCAAGTGAACCTGGCCAAGCCATGAGGGACATTGAGAATGGCCTTGCAGTGAGCACACGGCACCAAATAAACCCAGAAAAAAAGAGAGAGTCCTTACTTTTTGTGAGGTACTTCGCCAACCACTGAGGGAGAAAGATGCGAGGCGGAGACAGACCGACGGAAGCGAAAGGCAGCGACGGCGATGGAAGCGAAAGGCAGCGACGGCGACGGAAGCGAGAGAGCCAGCGACGGCGACGGAAGCGAGAGAGCCAGCGACGGCGACGGTGCCGGCGAAGGAGCGACAGGCTCGGAGAGAGTGTGAGAGTGAGAGAGAGACGTCTCGTGAGAGAGAGAGAGACTGAGAGTGAGAGTGAGAGGGTCTAGACTGAGAGTGAGACGGCGACGGTGCCGGCGAAGGAGCGACAGGCTCGGAGAGAGTGTGAGAGAGACGTCTCGTGAGAGAGAGAGAGAGACTGAGAGTGAGAGGGCAGAGAGACGAGTGCAGTCAGGAGTGGGAAATGTTTTGAACTTAGTTTTTTTTTTGGTCTGGGATGGTTGACACGTGGGTTCTTTTTTTTGAAAACAAACCGAGTTCAATGAACTCGGTTTACAAGAATGGAAACCGAGTTCATTGAACTCGTTTTCCAGTCATACAAAACGAGTTAATTAAACTCGATTTGTACCTATAAAAATTCACTTTAATAAACTCGGTTTACAAGAATATAAACCGAGTTTATTAATCTCGTTTTCTACTCTTACAAAACGACTCCTACGAACTCGATTTCTGGCATATCAGACCCACCTGGGGACAGTGCAAAATAGGGAAATCGAGTACACCATACTCGATTTTATAGCACACAAATCGTGGATACTGAACTCGAGTTGTTATATTCCAAATTAGTTTCAAACGTTTCCTAACTAATGATATTGTTTGAATTTTATTGTTATTTTCTAAAAAAATCCAGAATACAATCCAAACATGAAAACAATTTTTCTCATAAACCAAATGAAATCAGAAAAAAAGAAAAAGAAAAAAAAAGAAAAAGAAAAGAGAGAGACCTATTCATGAGCAAAATAATTAACTCAATCTCAATAATCAAAACCGATTAAAATTTTTAATTTTCACTCAATAATCACAACGGTAACAACAGAACTATTCTTGATCTTTTCTCTCAAACATCTCTAAACTCAGTCTCAATCAAAATACAAACTCAAATCACAATTTTAAAACTAATCAAATTAGAACCAAAAAAAAAAAAAAAAAAAAAAAAAAAACAAAGCTGACCCATCTAAGCCTCGGTGGGGAGGAGGATATGCGGTGGTGGGAGAAGGACAAGCGGACGATCTTCATGTGTGAGAGAGAGCTCCAGCCGAAGTGCTGCTAGAGAAGAAAAGAAAAAAAGAAAAGTGATCCTAGTGTTCCAGCCGAAGTGCTGCTAGAGAAGAAAAGTGCTCCAGCCGCTGCTAGAGAAGAAAAGAAAAGAAAAAAAAAAAAAAGGTGCTCCAGAGAAAGTGCTAGAGAAGAATAGAGATAAGGGAAAGGTGTGGAGGAGAAAAAAAGAGGAAAAAAGAAAAGAAAAGAAACGTGTGGAGGAAAAAAAGAGATAAAAGGAAAAATAAAAAATCCTAATTGAAAAATACTACTACAGTATTTTTACAATATTTTTTCAATAAATTTTAAGTAACAGATTTTTATTAGTTAATATTGACGAGTAAAAAAATAATTTCAGTGGTGGGTTCAAATTAGAACTAGTAATAACTTTCCACATAAATTTTGTTGTGAAAGTATTGCGTAAAATGTTGTGAACATAGCAATTCTTATTGAAAAATATAGTTGTTAAAAAAAGAATAAATGATGATTAAAAAAAGAATAAACAATAAATGATGAAATAATATTTAAATGAGATAGAGAATGGGATAAAGAATCTGTTGGAAAGTGTATTTGAAAAAGTGGGTAGCTAAAAACTAAATGTCACTGTTCATTCTCTAAACAGGCAAAAATTAGGCAAAAATTTAGAGAGGCTGCTGGAGATGCTCTTAGAATTCTATTTCTATAAATAAATCACATCATTGTCGCTCTAATTCTATACCTTACATTTTACAGCTGGTCATTCGTGCATAGTACGTATGTATTGAGAAAGCAATGATGAATCTCTACTCAGGCACTGTCCTAGAAAGCATTTTGCACAAAATATTTTTAAAATTTTTAAGAAAATATAGAAGATAATAATTTCGTTTAGAAAATTTCTAACAAGATTAGAAAATTTCTAACAAGATTAGAAAATTTCGTTTAAAAGAGAATAATTTGCATGAAAATGATCCCAAAGTTAATGAGGAAAAGATGGATGTTCTTAAAGACGGTTGAGGAAGATTTTAGTGAAGCAAAATATCAAAAGGAAGAAATTGTATAAAAAAATTGTCAAAGATCTTGATGAAATCAAATCAAATAATTACCAATCTCAAGATCCTATTATTTTGGTGGAAGAAAACAAATTAAATGTTATTGATGCTATTGAGGTTGAAAGATTTGATTGATCATCAACTCTTATTTGGTGAATCTTGTCAATTGCTTAAAAATTCTTACACAAAGAAACCTTAGAAAAGGCTTCAGAGGCCCATAAGTGCAAAACACTCGAAGCAAAGAAAAATCTTTAAACATCGTAAGCTAATTCTAAGTTCAGTAAGGCCTCTTCAATCAAGTTACACACTAGCATCAACATCCGGTTTCTATAGAATATCTCATTTTACCATCTTAAAAGCTATTTTATCTATTATACTATACTATTTTACAACACACCCAACATCTTAAACTCTTTTTTTTTTTTGGTCACTATATTTAAATATTCTTTTTTATTCTTTTTTTTTTTACTATTTCTCTCTCACTTCCTCTTCCTCTCTTTCTCCCTCTTCCTCTGGGCATTGGCTACAACAAGAAAAAAAAAAAAAAAAAAACACAGAAACCCAGAAACAACAACCATGCCACCATGTCAAAAACTGCCAGACACTGGCCATAAGAACCCAAAAAAGCACACACACACACAACAACAACAACAACAACAACCACAATAGCCCACATCAGCCACCACAACCACAATAGCCATCACCACGCCACCCACCAAAACCCATTAAAAAAACACTACCAAACAACCATAACAACACACTACCACCCCCACATATCCCAGAAACCACCCACCAGTCCTTTAAACCAAAACCATATTAAAAAAAAAAAAAAACACCATGAAACCATCAAATCAAACCAAACCAAAACCCCCACATATCCTAGCAAACTCATTTAAAAAAAAAAAAAACCACCAATGAAGCCACACATAGCACCCAAACCCCAAACCCAACTCCATGCCGATTTCCACTGCTCAACGCCCACCACACATAGCCACCACAGCTCCACGCCGATTTCCACCACGCCAGACACCAATCTCCACACCACAACCCACTTGACCCACGCCAAAGAAACCCACCACCTGACCACAATCTCAACCACGCCACCATGCCGATCTTAAACCCAACTCCGATAGCAAGTGTTGAGAGAGAGAGAGAGAGGACTAAACACTACAAAGAGAACTTGAGAAGTGAGATAGGGTAGAGTGGGGGACGAAGAGAGAAAGAGTGTGTGAGGATTAAAGGAAGTGAGAGAAAAAACTAATTTTTAAAATTATACAATCTTGCTACAATACCCTTAGAGCATTAACATTAACAAATGTTATTCTATTCTATTTTACCATCTCAAAAAGCCACTTTATCATTTATACCATACCATTTTACAATACTTCCAGCATCTCAAACTTTTATTTTTCTATTCAACTCAATAAAATAATATATCTACATAATAAAATAATATATATCAAAACCCAAAAAAAAAAAAAAAAACCCAAATCTGCAACCACCACTACCACAAAGAACATACCCAAACCGAAACCCATGGCCATGCCTCACGGCAAATATCCAAACAAATGAAACCCACCTTTGCCACCACAACCAGAGACACCACCACGACAACAACACACCCACCACCACCATGCAAAGACACCCACAAAAAATCAAAGAAAAATCCATTTAGAACCCCCATCAAAACCCATCGGAAGCTGATCTCCATGCCTCCACTAGCGTTGTCTCCATAGCCATGGCCCCACGCAAGATCAATACCCAGCCACAACCACAACCACAGCCCCATGCCGCCATTGCACCACCGCGACCCAAAACCCACTCCCACAAATCAAAATCCCACACCCACACCACCGGACCCCATTACTAATCACAGAGAGAGGCCACAGATGATCGGAAGGTACCCATCGGCATCGACAACATTGCCAACCTCCTTGGCAATGGTCTTCACGGCCTCGAAATCGTCGTTGGAGGCGGCGGGGAAGCTGACCTCGATTATGTTGACACCGAGCTTGGCGAGCTGCCGGGCTATGTCGAGTTTTTCCTTGGAGGTTAGAGAGGCGCCGGGGATTGCTCACCGTCGCGAAGAGTGGTGTCGAAGATGCGAACGTAGTTGGGGTCAAAGATGCGTTGGGGATGTAATTGGGGCGGCGGTGGGGGGAAGGTGTGGGTGTGGGAGTGGAGTTTGATGGGGTTTGATGGAAAGAAACAGGGAGTGGGAGACGGAGATACAGAGTGGGAGTGAGAGAGAGATGATTGAAATGAGAGACAGAGATGAGAGATTTTGATAGAGATGAGAGAGTCAGAGATAAAATATATATATTTTTTTTACAATACTGCTACAGTGCAATTCTATCTTTAGAATTGCATTGTAGCAGTATTGCAAAAAAATTTGCAATACTTGCCTTTACGATTCTCTGATGCAGATGATTTTGAGGCTGCAAATGCCAAATTTTCCTTAGATATGGCATTAGCATTCCCCAATGCTAATGCTCTTATACATATAAGAAGTTACTGTAGTACAACTGTAAAAAAATTTACAATTGAAAGTTCGGGTAATGTATTGGTTTTGTGCTTTAATGCTAAAATATAGCATATTTTTTTTTGTAATTGGAAGCTTGGATACTGATGCTCTTACCAGTACAAGAAAAATGCCTTTTAGCGACGAAGAATTTTTGATGGACCAAAAAGCCCTCTTAAAAAAATTCTATTTTCTGATAGCAAAATAAAGCCCTTGCAAATACTTGGTAAAATGTGAAACATTTATGACCAATAAGAAAAGCTGTCGCAATTATGTGTTATAGTCGTCACAAATGCTAATATTTTGAAGGGAAATTTTCCCTCCATATTATTTGTGAGGGACAATTAAAAATCTCTCGCAAAACTTTTGGAGGGAAATGTTCCCACCAAATTATTTCCGAGGGACAATAAAAATCTCTTGCAAAAAGTTTATTTTTTGTGTGGGTTAAAAATATGTCATCATTAATACTAAATTATTTACGATGGCCACGATTGGCCTTCTCAAATAATCATCAAAATATTAATTTTTTTTGGAGATAAAAGTTATTCTAAGATTCAAAGAAAAATAAAAAAGAAATGCATAAACATATAGCACTTTGTATTCTTTTGATGAATCTTTTGTTTACAAACTAAAAAAAAAAAAAAAAAACCTTTTATATACATTCTATATAGGAAATCTAATGAATTTTTCCCATAAAAAAATAATAGCACTTTCAACTTCAAAATGGTAGCTTGAAATTCAAAAATAGCCGCCTTTTGTCTCTTTCTCTCTCTTTCAAATGCGAATAAAAATTTCTTCCCATCAAGGAAAGCGAGTTTGTCCAATTGGAATGTAAGCCAATAACAATATAAATATTATCAAATTAGTCAAGTCTCTCTTCTTCTTCTTCTTCTTCTTTTTTTTTTTTTTTTTTTTTTTTTTTTTTTTTTTTGAGCTAAAAATGATAGAAATGCTTTATTAGAAAACAAAGAAGAATTACAAGTAAAGCTAGTAGGGCTGTCCAAACCCATCCGAGACCCGACCCACCCGAAGGATCCGACCGGAATCGATCCGAAACCGGCCGACCCGATTATTCCGGTTGTCGGCGACGGGTTTTCTCCCCACAGAAACCGACTCCGGCAGGTCGGTTTCGGTTTCTATCCCCCAAAACCCGAAAAACTCGAACCGACTGGAGAAAAACCCAGATTCCAGCAAAAACCCCAGATTCCGGCGTGAAACCCAGATTCCGGACAGAAAAATTCTAGAATCCAGCGAAAAAAACCCAGATCTCGGCCAAAAAACCCAGATTCAGGCGATATTTCACGTAGATCAGGCGAGATTTTGACCGGATCTGGTGAAATCTCATCAAATCTGATGAGATTACCGCCGAATCTGGCGAAATCTCATAGATTCCGATGAGATTTTTGCTGGATCTCGAGTTTTCTCACTGTTTTCTAGAGTTTTCTCCCCGTTTTCTGAGAACCCAGCGCCGACCGACCTGCCCGCCACCCGTTGAAGTTTGACCCGAACCGATCCGTTTACTCCGGTGGTCGGTGGCGGTTGAGATTTTCCAAGACCCGATTCCGTCGGGTCGGTTCCGGGTTGGGCACAAACCCGACCCGGACCGACCCGTGGACAGCCCTAAAAGTTAGTTAGAAAACTAGCGTAGGGGGGAAACACCAACTACATGGAGTGGTGTCCCCAACACAAGCTGAAATCCAGAGAGTGGAATACAAAGGAAAAAACAAACCCCAACCCCAGAAAGTTTATACCAGAGCCCGTTAGACTTGTGAGGCCATTATTCTTTGATATTCCTCCAGAAAACTACTTGCGCTTTCAAAGATTTCCTTCGGATGGACTTGGACCTGCTGAAAGTAGAATCTGTTTCTTACGTTCCAGATTGCCCATGCTTTGGTTGCCCATCTCTCCAACTCCAACTGGCTAAAGCTTCTGCTGCATCTGTTTGAAGAGAAGGAAAAAGTCAGTGGCCTCATTCGTGCATTTCTGAAATCTTCCCTTGAACAGAGCCCACACATTCTATGCTAACGGGCACAGCAAGTCTCTAAAATGCAAAGAAAGTGAGTTCACATTGTAATATCATCACACTTATGCATTGTAAGGATATGATCAAATCCTATTGCTATTTCTTAAGTAGACATTAAACCTCTTCAATGTTGGGAATAACAACTAACTTTCCTAAACCCGACAGAAGTTAAGAGATGTGTTCACTGGTACAACCGGTTTATTTTCTTGTTGAACCAACTATGACTAAATAGGTTCCACAAATTATTCTGAAAATTCCACAAATTAATAAAAAAAAAAAAAAAAAAAAGACTCCCTGAAGAACTATAAGTAGATAATAGTGCATGTATATAACATCTAATTTATGGCATCATGGAATATTTTATCTTCAAAATACATTCCAATTATATAAACTTAGCATTAATAACTACATATTTCACCAATTAGCCCTACTCAAATGGCACCTCTTCCCCTTCTCCTTTACTTGTTACCAATCTATAAATGTGATTTGGTAGTGCCTTACTCAAAAGTAGATCCTATTTTCGACTCAAATAAGATTTTACCTTATTACTAAGTATCATTAACACAGTCCCTAACTTGATCGTTGTGAGTACGTATAAAGTATGACAACTTATTCATACTATTTTAATTAGAAAAACCACAATAAGAGTTGTAGAATAGTATATGGCTAAAATTTCTTCTAAGGTTTAGTTATTCAGAATATAAAATAATTACCCCAAGGACAAGACTATCTGATGGAACCAGACACTATCTTACAAACACTATATCCTCATCTGATTCTGTGCTTAATAACCTCCCAACACTGATTATTAAGTAAAAGAGGGATCTTCTAGCCAATATAGACCATGACTAGAAGAAGGCTTGGATAGTAGATATCATATGGACTCAGACCAGTCTGCAACTTTAAGATCATGTAAAATATTTAGCGAAAATGAAATTACAAAAATAGTCAGTAGGATTTAAACCTGCTAAAATCAACTAATGTTCAGATGGAAAGAATTATACTAGAAAGAATTGCATCAAAGGGCCCTGGAGAAAATGAAAAATAGTGTTTCTTCCTAAATCAAACAAATTGATCCATACAAGAATCAAGTTCTGCTCTATTTATGAATCTATGTTAATGGATTACTTGTTAATCTGGATTGGCTAACTTAAGGATTGAACTGAAAAACCAGAATAGAATTATTCAAGCACCCTTCATGACAGTTCTCTCTTATTACTGAAGAATAATTATATCAAGCACCCTGCCAAAACATATGCAGCTTTTAATTGACATCAAAGGTATACCAGGAAGATGAATCCCTGATAATTTGTGTATTTAGAAATTTAACATCCACTTCACCCTACTATTCATATAAAGCTTATGTAAACTTCTACGATTGTATCACATGTGCTACCATTCCCATGAATAAAATCCAACTAATCAAACAATTAAAGAAAAAACTAGCTTGTAACCTAAGCTTATGCACAGAAACATTGAACAATAAAAAAAAAAAAAGTCAAGAATTTGTCCATGACTCCATAGTCCTTGCCTCCTTGGTCTAAAGTGCATGTCTGAAACAAAATAGATATATAAGGATGAAGGGAACACATTCATAAAGCCAGCAATAGTATCTCTTTCAATATAAATTTTTTTAAAAAAAAGAAAAGAAAAAAGGCAACTTCAAGCTCAAACAGAGTCAAAATAGATGGTATAATCACATATTAAACTCAATGGGGTCAATGAGAGGATTCTATACTTTAAGGGTAATAACCTTAGAGAATTAAGAAAGAGAACGAGAGAGATAACTCCCCGTACCTTGTCTGTAACTAAATTTCTATTTCAATAAGCATCCTTAGTATTATGCACACAGATGACGGATTTGGATGAAACCAAATACGGTGATGGAGTGGAGGCTATAAGCCTTTGAAGTCACTCGATTATCATATTCCCAACATCACTCCTACTCCTATCTATATCATTATCCTAATTTTCTTCTTGCAGCACATTTGCATTACAGTGTAAATTTTCTTTTTCTTGGTATGGCTCTTCTTCATTTGACGGCATTTCATAAAGGTTTCGTGGCTTGGTTTCAATCACAACATTCCATGAGGGATCTTTTATTCCATCAACATAGTAAAATTGAGTTGCTTGACATGCTAATACAAATGGCTCTACAATTTTCAACTTTCACAATGTATTAACAATAGTGGTTCCATGCCGATCTCTCTTATAACCAATTCCTTCACAAGATAAACTATACCAATCACATTTAAACAACACAACTCTATTCCCTTCATATATTGAAGTTCAACAATGTCGGTTAGTTGTCGATAATAAGGCACATTGCAACTTTGATCCTCCCCTCTCACCATAACTCCATTATTTTGTTTCTTTTACTTTCATCACATTGATTTGTATGAAATCTGAACCCATTGTTGATATCGTATTTTGTTCGTCCTCAATATGCATGCCAGACCCCAAAAAATCAAAAAAATATCATTTTCTCTTCATGGGGTTATGAGAACATATATAATGGCGTAGCGCAACCCGTTCGAACACCAGAGCGCTCAAAGTGTCTTTTTCAGCCAAAATGACCAAAATGCTCTTGGTGAACCTTGGGTTGACCAAAGGTCAAACAAGGTCAAAATTCTCACCAAACAACATTTTTCATGGTTTTATATCAAACCCGAGTTCCTCGGAGATTTTTAGCAACTTTGACCAAGTTTGACCCGGAGCTGACTCTTGGTGGGCCCCAAAAACTCTAATTTTGATCCAGTCGTTAGAATGAAACTAATGTCATTGAAGATTATCAAATTCTCATTCCAACGAGTACTCATGGGTCGGAATTTGAGTTAGAACGGCCGAGATATCATGAAAACTGGGTTAACGCATCGATTGATGCACGACTAACTTCTCAAAGCCGTAACTTTTGATCCGACCATTGAGTTTTCAAGTTTCATACGTTTTTAGAAACTAAAAATCAAGATCTTTCCATGAGTGTCAAGATCAACCCGATCTGAGACCTTTTGAAGGGATGCCAATGGCCCTACAAGGGCCTTTACCTCGAAAAACACGTCGGGGCTATAAAAAGGCACCAAGCACCTTCAGACCAAAGGAGGAGACCAATTTTTTGGGTTTTTGCTCTATACTTAGATGATTTCTAAGCTTTTTTTCCTCTCTTCCAAACACAAAACACACAAAAACACATCAAAGTCTCTTGATTCTTCTCTCTTCACTAAAAATACAAGGTATTGTTCTTATACCTGATCTTCTTCTCCTTGGTTCTACATTTTGGATTTGAGGTTTAAGGGTGTGGATGTAGCTTTCTAGCTACTATCTACATTCACACCCCTAACCTTCTAAATCTTTTTCTAGCATTTATCTTGCTCTTTTTTTCTTGAATAACATGATTTATTACTTTCCTAGCATGTTGCTTGCTTTATTTGTGCTTCTAGCTTAAATCTCCTTACTTTTTATGCCTTATGCCATGTTTTATGCTTAGATCTACATCCTTACATGCTTATATGTTTAGATCTATATGCTTTAGGCTCTATGCCATGTTTTCCTATATTTTGTGCCTTTTTTTGTTCTATGTTGATGTTAGGGTTACATACTCACATGCTTGATATCATGTCTATGGTTATGCCTTGCTTAGATCTACATGTTTGTATGCATATTCTATGCTCCTATGCCTATGTCTATGCCTACACATGCTTGTATGCTTGGGTTTGCGTTCTCCCATGCCTTTATGTTTATATCTACATGCTTAGATGTATATCCACATGCTTTCATGCTTGTATATGTAGATCGGTGTGTTTACATGCTTTGGATTGATGTTCTCTACGTGCTTTATGCTATCTTCCATGTGCTTGTGCGCTCCATGCCATGTTTATGTGCTTAGACCTAGACCTTGTTTGTCGTTTATGTGCTATTGTAGCCTTTTTGTTCCTTTTATCGCATCTTCTTGTGTTTTGGCCTAATGGTTAGGACCCGATCGTGATCCTGTGGTCTTTGTCATCGTCCATACACCTTGGCCCATATCAAAGGGTTTGGATCATCCTTATTTGCATGTTTATGTTTGCGTGTTTCTATGCTTTATGCTTATGCTAGCCTCCCTAGTTCTAGGCTTTGCCACGTTTGATGCCCTTAGTGGGTTTGTGGTTGTGTGGTTACATCCGATGCCCATGAGGCCTTGTTTGGATGTAACCATTTGGGATGCATCACCCTGATGCCGTTTGCTTCGTGCCTACCTTTCCCCTTTTCCGCTTCATGCGATGACATACTTACCATGTTTGTTTGTGCCACCCGTTGGCCTTCTATGCATCTTTACACACTTGCTCACATGTCCATGCATGAGTCTTGCTTGCTAGTGTGTCATCCATACTTCAACACAATGAAGCTATGGACATTCGATCCAAACCTACATTTGTCCCTCGTGGACACCACCTTCTATATGCTTTCTTACTTGTTTGCTTGCTTTCTTATTTCTTTGCTTGCCATGTCTATCATGCTTATCTACTTTATGCCTCTTTCATATACTTTATGCCTCTCTCATATGCTATATGCATCTCTTTCTTTCCATTGCTTGTTTGATGGTTTCTTATTCTTTTCTTTGCATGTACACACACGAAGCGAGGGCGCATTGAGTTAGAGCATGGTCTCCCAGGCGCAAGCAAAAAAGGCAAGGATGCGAGCATGTATATATAAGCCAGGCGACAATGTTCAGTAGTTTTAGGAGTTTAGCCTTTCCCTTTGGTTTTGTACTCTTTAAAACCCTTTCCTTCCTCATCCTTTTCTCTTTTAGATGGGTTGTATTAGGTATATCATACCGTGTACCATTCGTCCTCATCTCTAGGGCATAGCGACCCCTGTTTACTTTCTTGTGCCTATATTTTGGGTCATGCTCAAGGGATGTAGGCATTTACTTTCCTGCTCTATGTGCTTGCATTGTGCATGATGTATGTATATATATACCTGCTCCCTTCTTCCGGTGTGATTGTCACAGTCCATGTCACCTAAGGCAAAGCGATGCCTAATTTCCGCCGCGAAAGTAAGGTAACATGTTGCCGGATTTTCACTGTGAAAATCTGGTACTTTGCCGAATGCCCTTAGGAAACCATAGATTGAGACCACACTCATTCAAAAGCCAAACCTCAAAGCCCCCACGCATGCTAAACCCCGAAAGCCCACGATGGTGGTTTTTTGCTTCGATCGAGGTCAAGCGTTAACACCTATTAACATCATAACCTTGATTAAAAAAAAAAAAAAAAAAAAAGCCCTTTTCTCAGGGCCCCGAGCTAATGAAAGCATATGCCCATCAACTTGCTTTGTATTATATAAGTTGGTGATCTACAATAAAACCTAAATAAGGTTAAACTCAAGTGTAGTTAAAATATAAACAAACATACATTTTCAAAATAAATTATTATCTTACCCTTTTTTCAAACCACGCAATAAATTCTTGTCTATGCATTTTGTCAATGTTGAGAACACCTGCATTTGTAAGGATGTTCTTATGTTCTCTACACACAGTTAAATATCCTAATTAGTTTTAATATCATATCATGAGCATACCAAAGAAGTAATTTCTGTGAAGATCATCTTACTGAACAAATCGATCAACATTAACACAATTTTGAAGGACATAAAATGTTGTCGCGTTGTGAAAATCATCATTCAACTCATACTTTATTACTTTCCCTAAATGTCGTCCAGGTATTGAAAATATGGACAATTGAGAGGTATTACATGCAGAAGTACCTCCATCATAATTTCGCTCTACCCGATTAAATTTGGTTTCTATTCCATGTAAATAGCAAGAACAAAATGTTAGACATTCATCTGCTAAATACTTTCTGCAATAGACCCTTGTGCATGTGTCTTATTACGAACATAACTCTTAAGCTTTTGCAAATACCTATATTTGAAGGCATAATATGAAATTTTATAAAAAATAAAATACTAGTGTGCAATTGTAATTTAGATCATAATGAAAATTTGTAAACTTTACCTCTCAATTAGATACATCCATCTATATTGCACTAGACCAGCAACTTTAACTTCCCAAGATAGGTGAATGGCCAAGTGAACCATTACATCAAAGAAAGGAGGTGAAATTTTTTTCTTTTTCTAATTTATAGAGGGTTATTGCAATTTGAGTTTCAAGACAATCCAAATCATCCACTCGTAACACTTTGGAACACAATTTTTTGAAAAAGTTACTAAACTCAATCAAAGCATCATATACTTTTTTAGGTAAAAAGTCACGCACTTCATGTGGGAAGTAATCTTTCTAGGAAAACATGACAATCATGAGTTTTCATACCAGAAGTTTTTCTCTCCTCAATATTCACACATCGAGATAAATTTGCAGAGTAGCCATCTAAAAATTTAAGATTTTTTACCTATAGGCATAGGGCTATTTTCTTATCATTTGACAATGAGTAGCAAGCTGAGGAGGTAGCTCTATCTTCCCATTAACCTCCATGGGATTGAGCGTATATCGTATGCCCATTTCTTTTAGATCAAGACGAGTGTTTGAAGAATCCTTCATTTTACCTTTAATACTTATAATTGTCCCAATCACATTGTTAAATATATTTTTTTCACCATGCATCACATCTAAATTGTGACGTAACAAAAGTGTTCTCCAATATGGCAATTCAAAAAACATGCTATGCTTCTTCCAATTATGAAACTACCCATACCCTTCTAAACATTGCTTTTTCTAGTATTTTCCAAATATAATTAGCTCTAATGGAAGAATTTGTTTTAACACATCATCACCATATAATCATTTGGGTGTTGACTTTCTTTCTTTTTTACCATTTAAATTGTGACTTCTCATTACACCATTTAAGGTCTAAAGCCAAAAAACAATGATGTCCCATATAGCATATCTTATATCCATTTCATAACCTACAATAAGTAGTCTTACTATGACAATAAGGACACCAAATTTCCTTTTGTACTCTAACCAGACAAAACAGCATATACAGGAAAGTCATTGATAGTCCACAACACTACTACACTCATCTGAAAGTTCTCCTTGGTTGAAGCATCATATGTAAACACCCCATCTTCCCACAATTCTTTCAGCTCATCAATCAATAGCCTCAAGAATACATCAATGTCATCAATGCAGGAAAGTCATTGATAGTCCACAACACCACTACACTCGTCTGAAAGTTCTCCTTGGTTGAAGCATCATATGTACACACCCCATCTTTCCACAATTCTTTTAGCTCATTATTCAACAGCCTCAAGAATACATCAATGTCATTTCCAGGACCTTTTGGGCCTAGTATAAGTAATGACATCAATGAGTAAGGTTCCTTTATGCACATCCGAGGGGGAAGATTATATGGAAATAAGATAACAGGCTAGATACTATATTTAATTTTCATATTCCAAATGGGTTAAACCTATTTATAGCCAATCCAAACCTAACATTACAAGGATCCATTGCAAATGACTCATGCATTTGGTCAAATTTTTTCCAAGCTTCACAGTCCGTTGGATGTTATAACACTCCATCATTAATGTTAGGACATATGTGATTCATGTTAGGAACATATATCAATATTTTTGTAATTGGCTAATCCTTCGACAAAATGCACTTTACTTGTATTTGGGTAGATCTAGGATGTGTTTAATACTTCAAGAAACTGTGTTTCAAGTCTAGTATTAAAGCCATGAAGATTGGACCAAGAAACAAGTGAAGAATGGCTATTCATTAAAGCTGGATAAATAGCTCGACACCTGCGAATAGATAGCTTGATAGTTGCTAGACAGATAGCTATCTATCGAGATTTAATGAATGAAGCTCGACAGATTCTCAATCGATCGAGGTATCTATCGAGGTTACGGGAATTCAGATTTTCAGATCTAAATTTCGGCCCAAGCTTATGTATTTGTGTAGGATTTCTTTTCTCACAACCCTAAACATATATAAAGTTTATTTTAGAGGCCGTTACATAAGAGAATACAAGGAGAATATATGCAAAAGGTGACCGAGACCTTATTTTCTTTGAAAGAAGCTACTGCGTCTTTGCGCCTTAGGGTTTTGTAACCAAGTGCTTCTTGATCTTCATTGTTGATGAAGTGAAGAACTTTGCAGTCAACATTCTTTTTCCTCAAGTTGGTGAGTGAGTCATGTATTGAGATTTGTGCAAAGGAGTTGGTCACGTACTAGGATCCGTGCAACAAAAAGGGTGGCATTCATATATTGAAGAGTTTAGAGGTTCTGAAGCAGTAGAAGGTTTTTGCTGTAAGTTCATCTACAGGGTGAACTTAGGGTTTTGTAACCAAGTGCTTCTTGATCTTCATTGTTGATGAAGTGAAGAACTTTGCAGTCAACATTCTTTTTCCTCAAGTTGGTGAGTGAGTCATGTATCGAGATTTGTGCAAAGGAGTTGGTCACGTACTAGGATCCGTGCAGCAAAAAGGGTGGCATTCATATATTGAAGAGTTTAGAGGTTCTGAAACAGTAGAAGGTTTTTGCTGTAAGTTCATCTATAGGGATTGTAGAGTCTAGAGACAAAGGTTTTGTACTAAATCTGAAACTTCTCTTTTCTATAGTGGATTGCTTTTCGGGAAGGTTTCCCCTCAGATTTTTACTGTGAAACTAGTTTGTTTCATTGGTTTTCCCTAGTCATCATATCTTGTCTTATTTATTTTTTCGCTGCATGATTTTGACATGATATTGATATTTGTTTGTTTTAACAAGTTTTATTCATAATAAATCTAATTAACAACTTGGATTTGAAACTTGTTAATTATTTCAACCGAGGTCTAAATTTCCTAACAATTAACACGTTTTTCATGGTGCCATTTCATATATGCAGCAGTCTTGGTTGATATAAACAATTGTTATAGCATTGATTCAAGTGGAAAATACCGCAAAACCTTCTATGGTACATTTTTATTTTTCCCTTTACCACCCTTTTTTGGTTGCCATCTTGAAAGTTTACAAACTAGACATTGAGTTGCATCTAAATACTCCTTATAATAAAATGCACAATCTTTTTTGCACGCATCTATCTTCTCATAATGGAGGCCTAGATCATTGACAGTCTTTTTTGCCTCATAGTTTGAGCTAGGTAGTCTCTCACATAGGAAATGCATCATTTAACAGCTCCATCAATATACTAAAGGACTTGTTGCTCCATGATAATACGCACTTTATGTGCAATAACTTGACTATGAAGGACAAGCTTGAATATTATACAAAGGTTGTTTAACTTCTTCCAACAGTCTATAAAATTTCTTTGCATCTCCATTTGGCTCTTGTGGTTCACTTCCACTTGATTCCCTACCACGCACCACTTATGGATAAGCATCGTTGATCATATCAAACATATTACCATATAATATACCATCATCATCATCACCTTCCACTTCACTATCACCTTCCCCATGAAGGTACCAAGTAGTATGATCTCTCCTTATGCCCCTAAATAAAAGATGATATTGGACCTCATCCCGAGTCCTATGATACCTATTGCTACAATCAATACATGGACAATTGATTTTCATATCTTCATCTATTGAATGTTAAATGCATACTCAAGAAAGTTTTCAACTCCATTAATATACTCTGTGCACGATTTAGTAGAAAGATGCATCCAAGATTTATCAATTGTCATTTTATCTACACCATTTAAAGCATTGTATTACACATAACTAATATTGATGTTGCAGACAGTAAATCTTCATAAGTCAATTATAAAGAAACATGAGCTAAGTTTCATACTAGATTGTAACAAAAACCACAATCTTTACTGCTTCTTCAGCAGAGCTTGTGCAAACAATATCAAGTCTTGCATATTGCAAAGAGAATCAATGCTTATGTTTCAACCATCAAGTCAGAAGCAACATCAAACCTTTTACATTTTTTTTAAAAAGAAAATTATAAAAGTACTAGTGTGAAGATTGGAATGTAGTACAAGTTTGAAGTTAGCCTTAATGAGGAAAAAACTATGATCCCAAATTAATATGGATTTTTAAAGGAGTACTTGACTGTAAATTCATCATTTTATAATGAATCTTATATTACTCGTACTAGGATGGCTTGCATGCCATGTATAAAGTAAAACTTAAATAAAAACACAAATAATTGAACTAAGATTGTCACATTCCTCAAAGAAGGCAAACATCTTTCCAAATCAAATACCAACTTCCTCATATCCAAAACATGGGCATGTCTTTTTCATTTCCTGGTCATGCTACAATACTCAAGTATCATGCTGTTACTATATATCCATAAATTACTGTAAGACGCTAGAGCCAGGTTTTGACAAATTATACATTCTTTCAGTGATAAACAGTCATTTTGATATCTCAAATTAATAATAGTGTCAGCAACAGCAACAAGCACATATAAAGGGAGCAATAGAAGAAAGTCATTTGGTAAAATACTCAAAAAAGGGTAAGAGTTTCAAATTCAGATTGTGGGGTGGGGTAACGAAACAAGAAAACAATAGGAAAGGATTAGCTTATTCAATCAAAGGGGGAAAAGCAATAGGAGAGGAAATGAGCTGATATTTTTGGGTTTGCTCTCCCAAAATTGACTTTGGCTAGTCTAGTGGAGATACTCTTAGTGATTAATAAAAAAAACTTTGAGATTTTTTAGCAATTATTCTTACTATTTATCTTTTAGTCAAAACTTTTATCGCTTAATCTTTTTAAAAAAAAAAAAAATTACCGCTTAATTTTAATATTTAATGCTTATCCCTAAAATCATAATCCCCATTTTTTCTAAATTATCTTCTACATGTTCAGTAACTTTAGTTACCACTCTATGTTAAATCCTAAAATTTCTCACACTTACCGTTTATTTATGAGGTATTTCTCTTCTTTCATTATCATATTCTACATTTTCATTTAATATTCTTGTGTGAGGTTATGGATCATTTTTGCTAGCTAGAGTGAGTATTTTTTTTTTCAATATCTTATTTATGGTTTATATTTTATTTTTAATGGGTTTTGTATATGGTTATAGGATCTTTGAATAAGTTTTTAGATACAAGGGCAAAATATTTCCTGGAAAACATAAGCTTGATGACAGTATTTTCTTATTGAACTCTTTTTTTATTTTAATCCATGGAACACATTGTAGTTTTTTTTTTTTTACATTACTTTATATAAAATGTTAAAAAATTCATGTTCTTGTTTTCATTTGAATCTTATCAATGATTTTTATTGGAGTACAAATCAGATCAACATGTCTCTCATTTTTTTGGTGGCTATGAATTATCATTGATTCATGACGTACAAAATAAAGATCAATATTGTAAGGTTGAATTTAATCAACCATCTTGTTGGCTTTATTCCATGCCAAATTTGCTTGTATTTCAGCAATTAGTAACCCTGTATTTAGGTGGGTTTGTTGTAAGGGTAGTAAGTGAGATAGAGTGATTGAATGCTCAAGAGTGTGCAAGAAAACAGAGTCTCGCGGCTGGATCTCGCGGGTGACTCGCAGCTGCAAGCCGCTAGAAGCAGCACACATGCCAAGCATGTCAGAAGTTGAAGCGTCATGCTAGCTGGAGCACTATAAGACAAAATAGGACAACTGGCCGTTTTGTTATCGCGCAGCTGGATCTCGCGACTCAGTCAAGCCGCGAGCCACCCCTGTTTTGAAAAACCTGACGTTTCACATTCTTTTCTCACCCCAATATAAATACCCCTTATACTCACAAATGAATGAGAGCTTCTAGAGAGAATTTTGAGAGAGAAACCCTAGAGTAAAACAAGATTGATTCATCTACAATCTTTACATAAGAGTCTCTTCAAATTCCTCAACTCTCTTCCTCTCCATTGTTAAACCCTTGAGAGACATTTTACCAAAACCTATTCTCACCATATCCATTATTGTGAGAGGGCTGTTTGGTGTTCTGGTTAGGAAGGAATCAATCTACATTGGTTGATGCTATGGTCAAGTAGCAAAATCCGGGAAGCTAGAAAAAAAATAGGTTCGGCGCAACCTCGTTGGAGCAAGAAGCTTGGAGGGCTTAGGTGCACTGGGTAGATTAGGCTTGGAGGGTCTATTGCTGTCCATGTATCCCAACTACATTTTCTAGTGGATTACTTACTGCTTGGAGGGCGGCGGAGAGGTTTTACGCCGAGGGCTTCAGTTTCCTCTTCGATAACACATCACGTGTTGTCCTTGTGTTTGCATCTTCCTTCCCTTTTATCTTTACCTTTTATTATCTGCTGTGGGTTGTGATTTTAATTTGGCTTAGATTGTTTTCCAATTTCGTTTTATAGCTTTTGTTCATTTTCCGCACACTTGTTGTTTGACATAAAGCTTGAATTGGTTAATTTGTAAATTGGGGGTCTAAACGTTCAATGGTGTTTTTACACTATTTGAACTTTCAAATATTAATTAGTTTGCACCTTTTATAATTGTCAACTAAAAGTTTCTGTTTCAATTTATCAATGTGATAGGATGATGAGCATGTATTTAGTTTTGAAAAATTGTTAATTATATTTTTTTTCATAGTAATGTCATTGAAGTAAAAGCTTTGTGAGATAGGTAAAGCTGTGTTTCATGTATAATTACACATGTTAGTTCATAATTGCTTGAGTTCTTTATTTTTTGTGATCACAATATTACTTTAGACAAAATCTTGTTTAACATATTTATATTCAACTTTCATCATATTGTTTACAAATGTTAATTTTTCTAATAGTAGGTAGGCATGACAAGGAAAGATAAGAGGAAAGGTAAAGGCATTAATGAGTCTCAACTATAAGAAACTCAGTCAATTAGGTCTTCTTTTAATCATAATAAAGTTTCTGAGCAGGAGATTGTTCCTCTTAACCATGGTAGTACCTCACAAATTCTACATCCATCTGAGCCTTAAACTGATGAAGGAGCACATAATGCCTCTAATTCCCTTATAATAGGTAGAATTTACATTAAATTTATATACTTTTTATTTTTTATTTTTTTTTTATGGCATTTACTTATATTCATAATTTATGTTGTGATTTGGTTGCACCTTCATCATTGCACTTCCACCAAGGATCTGCATCATGCATAATAGTTCTGAATCCATCATATTACTATAGCATCATTGCAAGTGGTTGGTTGAGAATATTGTGATGATCTTACATGTTTCATTGTTGGAAGTTTGAATTTCATAATAGTCATCCAATTGATGATAAAAAAAACTGTTGATTTATTTAAAGAATTAAGATGACCAAGGTAAATGATGTATTAAAGAGGATGAAACGAAAAAAAATCGTGGGAAATTGATGTATATAGAACAATAACATTAGTATGTAGAGAGTTTTAGACCCATAAAGGGGAGGGAGTAGAAGTTCAATCATAATGTACATCAACTTCTTGTGGCACTAGCATTATTTATTAAACAAATGACATAATTCTAGATAATTATGTCAATAGGTACACGTTCTTTATCAAATTTTTATTATTATTTGTTTTATCAATAGGTACTAATGTTGGAAAAAAGAGGGGTCGAGGAAAGGCTAAAGGCATCAATACAAGAGATGGTGAAATAGAGGTTGAAATTTATGATGACAAGTGAGTGACTTATTGCTATGTTGGTTAATTGAAATTAATTATGGTATCATAGCTATATGATATTGTTAACATGTTTGATTTCAATTTCAGAATTATTACACCAAAAGCCACTTGATAGATTACTATTCTTTTTCACCAAAAGCTTAATGGAACTTGACAACTTTTGCTGAATACCCAAATTCTGAGTTAGAGACTTTATATGCTTGATACAAAGCTCAACACTTTAAGCATGAGCAGCCAGATAAGGAAGTGAAGATGACATTTGTGGAATCAGTGAAACACCGCTATTCTAATTGGATGTTTTGCATTAGAAAACCTATTTTTAAGAAGTACAAAGAGAAATAAGATTGTTACAAGAATGGTCTTTCCTTCATTCCTACACCTTTTTGAAAAAAGATGGTGGGTAAATGGATGAAAGAAAAGTGGGGGGTGAGTATAAATGAAATACATGTCATAAATTTTCTTGATCTCTCTCTAACCATTATTTGTTAAATTTTATTTATTTTTTATTTATTATTATTTTTTATTATAGAAACTCATTTTCTAGTGTATGAATTATGTGTGCAAGGCATTTGTTTGAGAATTAAAGACAACAGAAGTAAGCCTGAAATTTTCTTCACTACAGGTTCTGTACCAATGGCCAAGTACAAATATGAAATGGTATATTATATTATTATCAAATAGTTTTAAATTTTAATATGCATTTTCATAGTTTAATAACTTTACCAAACTTTTTTTTTCTTTTAAATGTTTGCAATATCTTGAGATGAGCTCTGAGCCTAGACCCATTGATTGCTTTAAGTAATTTCACACAAATAAGGATGGCAAAGAATGAGCAACTGATAAGGCTAAGACATTATATGTATGCAACTTATACCAAAATTTTAATTTTTGTTATCAACTTTAGTTTTTTTTGTTGTTTTGAATTTCCATGTGGTTTTTATTTATGTGTAAAAGCCAAAGCTGTTTCTAAAGGTACTAAGACAAATGATTATCAGATCTTTTGCGACGTGGTTGGGGAACCAAGTCACGGTTGTATTCTTGACATGGAAATATAGGTATTAAGGCTAAGGATGTGTATAGCTTAACTTCATCTAGTAAAGGTTGTAGCAAACACTGCAAAGAAGATTTTACTAAAGAAAAAGAAGATTTGGAGGCACGTTTTAGAGAAGAAATGGATTCCAAACTTGCAAAACTTGAGGAGAAGCTTGAGGAGAAGTTTGCACAAAAGTTACAGTCGATGGGCATACCACAACAATCTAACATAGATCCAGCTACCATGCTACAATCTCAAATTTATGAAAAATAAAAAAATAGGTTAAAATGCAAAACTCACTTTCTAAGTTTCACTTTTAGTTATTTCAGTCCTCTAAGATTGATTTTTGTCATTTTAGGGGAATCAGAGTTTTCGATATTGCTCTTTGTAAAACCCGTATGTGTATCCCTTTAGTCACAAGAGGCAGAAATTGGAATGATATCAAAGTAAATTTCTATGTGCTGGACATAACCATTATTGCATTGTAGCATTATATTTAATTGATGTCAGAGGCAAACCAAAAATAGTTAGCAAAATTCCAAACTATGTGTTACTGAGACAAATCAACAATAGAAAAACAGTATGGAAAATGTAAGCTTTGACTAGATCTTTTAATCCCTAGTAATTTCCAGTTTGTTGAATATTACTTAAAACTTAGATAACAGTTTTAGTTTATGTTTTTTCATTAACGTTTTGGGTTTAGTTTATGTTTACGGGGTTTCTTAGACTTTTGTTTTGGGTTTAGTTCTAGTTTATGTTTTTTATTTATTTATTTATTTATTTATTTATTTTTTATAATGTGAAAATATGTTATGAATGCTACAAGTTTTGTTGCATTTAGAGTGATTTTTCATTTTAACTCATGTTTGATGCTTCTTTTTGTTAGGATGGTAGTAGTAGAGATAGAGATGAAGAGGACAAGTCAAACAATAACATGGAGGTCGAACACTGCTTGGAGCCAGAGGGTGACCTAGAGGAAGACTAATATAGATCTTGTAATGATTCTAGTTGTTTAAGTTTAAAACAATATTTTAATGACATGGTTTAATTTTAAGTATTTCTTTACTATTTTGTATATTTTATATTTTAAAGTTTGAACTTATATTAATTTTTATCTTTCCATGGATCAATATTTAATAATTATTGTACCATTATAATAGGATAGTTAAACAAAAATGATATAAAATAAATTAAAAATAAATAAATAATAAAGTATTGCAAAAATTATATAAAATATTATCACTGATGACATAAAAATTTGGTCATAAATAACTTTATAGTGACGACAAAGTCCCACGCAATTTATAGAATAGTGACACCACTTAACCCCTTGCAAAAACGTTTTAAGTGACAGCTTAATGTCGTCACCATTATTCCTATCTAATTGCAAGGGCATAAAGGCCCTCACAAATAAATTTTAGTGACGCCATTATTTGTCTCTAAAAAGTATGTCGTCAATTTGAAATTCACAGATAACTAATTACAAGGGTCTAAAGTTCCTTACAAATAGTTATTAACAATGGCTGCTTCTCTTCGCTAAAAATAAGTCGTCAACTTTTCTCATTGTTTGGTAATATATTTGTGAAGGTAGATTTGTTTAGTAACAACAGTGGATTGCTCTCGTAAATTATCTATTAGCGAATGTATGATCGCAAAATCCCTTTAGCAACAAGAGCAAATACAACAGTCTATGAGGGCCATATGCCCTCGCTAATAACCTTTTGCAACGATATTTGACTTTTTGCGAGGGTATTTTACCCTCACTAGTAGACTCTTTTTTTGTAGCGTACATTGTGAAAAACCGAAAAGTTTCACAATGTGCCAACTTTCAGGGGCCATAAATTTTTCCACTTATGTCCAATTTGCCTAAACTTTGTGTCATTGGAAAAATAATTCGGCTGAATAACAATTAAAGGTTTAAAATAGTCTTCTCAGTTTGCATTTTTAATTTAAGGTTCAGAGATATAAAGGATACATTCATAAATATATATTAATATATTTGAATGGAATCACAGAGGTCATTCTAAAGAATGGAATGAGTTACATGAAAGCTTACTTAAGGAACTCCAAAACCAAAAATCACAAACAAAACATTCTTATTTGATGCCACCGAATCCAAGCTTTTGTTTCCAAGGTCATGAATTCTTGTTGGGTTCTTTCCTAATTCCTTCCCTTCTGTATTTTGAATCATCAAAAGCACATTATTTGAGAAGTGGTCTTTGTAGAAGTGTTGATCTTTTGTCGTAATTGGAAGAACTAGTTCCGCAACAATTACCTTTCCATCATTTGGAATAGCATTGTAGCAGTTTGCAACAGCTTCAAGCATTGTTCATCATGCCAATCATGAAACATCTACTACAAAATTAACCAATCATGGCATCATTTGTCTTGAATTCAAATGAAATTTTTTTTCCTATGAAACATTTAATGTGACAAATAATTTTAAAGAAATTGTTATATGTAAACATTGCCACATTAATTAAATAATGACAAATTGAGAATTTGAGTCAATCCAATGGGAATAAAAGCATTTTCTATGCCACAAATCAATTAGTTACGTGTTTTAATTAAATCATGGCTACAACTCAAAAAAAAAAAGAAAAAAAAAAAGAATATAGAATATGAAGCTTACCTTCATAAAAATGGCGTCACCTATAGGAATGCTTTCAAACATATCACCTCCTAAATGTTCCACACCTGTAGCATAAGTTAACACCTTTTTTTATCTATGTATCTTGTGTATTTATACATCATTTATTATCTAGGGCTCTTAAAATAATATACTTTGCATTATTAGTCCACAAAAACCATAATAATGTTGATCAAATATTAAATTGGTGAAAGAGGAAAATGCCTCAATCAACAGTGTCATAACAAAATGGAGATGATGAATTAAATTTACCTAGTATGATGTGGCCTATTGTATAACATGAAGCAAGACAAAATTAATGACTTTAATACAGGGTATCTAGAAGTTATTAAGTTAAGGGTAACTCTTAGACCACTGGGAACATCAACAGATCAACAAGTTGCTTGAATTGCTCAAAACCTTTGAAATACTCAGGAATTTGCTTAATAACAATAGTAGCGTGGTTGAGTAGCACTGTGTTAAAAACTTGGTTGAACTTGGATCTAAAGACAAATACTCAGAAGTGTGAATGTTACGAACCCTATTGAATGGAATTCCTCCCTCGTGAATCACTTCTTTTAATAAGGACCTATGAATGAACTTCGGTTAGATAATATATCAAATATGTCGGTCCACTAAGAGCATCAGCAATGGTGATGCTAAATATCTATTTTTAACAACCCATGTCACAAAAAACACATTACGTTAATGGTGTCATTCCTAAAATTTTTTGTAAACAAGCTACAGTAAACTGCTATCTCTAGCAGCTTACTGTAGCAACAAAATTATAAAAAACTAGCCTCATCACACATGCGCTTTGCGTGTGCGATAAGGCTCTTCTTTTTTTCTTTTTTTTTTTAAGATTTATTATTATAATTTTTCTTTCATCACAATTTGAAAAAATAGATAGGATTTTTTTTTTCAAAGAGAATAGGATTGCTTTTTCAATCAGAAGTTTTTGCGTGTTTATCCAAATCCAATTGATAATATAATAGTTATAAAAAAAATGATAATGTAATAAATAAAAAAAAAAAAAATGATAATGTAATAGTTTAAAAAAGAAACGTGGGATAGTGCCTGACACTTTTTTTATTTTATTTTTCATTTTTTTACGTGGGATAGTTTTTTCTTATTTTATGGGAGGGGTAATTATTTTCTTTCAAACGTGGGTAGTGGGAAGGTTATTTTATTTATTTATTTATTTTTTTTCAACATTGACTATTTAGTGGGGAGTTAATAATCAGTATTTTTTTAAATTTTTTTTTATCTATTTACGATTTTAACCTCATTTCTTATTTTTAGGAATAATGATAAATTAATTAAATTAGGGGTAATTTTGAAAGTGAAAAAGGTAGTAACTAACTTTATGAATCTTCTTAATATAAAACTAGCCTCTGAGCACGCGCGTGAGGCTCTTCTATATTTTGGGTAAAGATTAATAATTTGCATTTATTATAATTTAAGATTTCTACTATTTCCAATCACCAAAAAAAAAAAAAAAAAAAAAAAAAAAAACTAAAACTAACAAAAGAGTAATCCTATGTTATAGGGAGTTAGTGAGTAGAAGTAGGAATTTAAATCAACGTAGAAGTAGGAATGGAGAGTTTTTTTAGCTATTAAGTAGAAGTAGGAATTTATTAGAAGAGAAATGATATGTCTACAACATTTTTACAACAAATCCTAAGTGGCAGATTGTTACTGGTTGTTATTGTTAGGGAAAAAAAAAATCTTAGTTTTAGTTTCAAATTTGAACCAATAACAACTAACCACCTGTGATTTGTTGTAAAAATACTGTAGACGTAGTATCTCTCTTTATTAGAAATAGAAAGACATTTCAACGTAGAAGTAGGAATTTATTATTTTAACCCAATTTTTAAGTTTTAGGTAGGGGTATTTTTTACAATAAAAAAAGCAACAACTAACTTTCTTTTGACAATTTACTATTTTATCCCAATTTTTTAGTTGTTGATTAATTAATTTAGGGGTATTTTTGACAGTAAAAAAAACAATAACTAACTTTCTGAATCCTTTTAATATATACAGATATAAAAAAAACCTGTGTTTTTTATTTTATATATAATTTTTATTTTGAAAATCTAATTTATAAGCGAATAAATTAATTTGAAAATTAATAGGAGAGTTGTCTTATTTTTTAGGCAATGTTTTAGTGGGGGCTAGAGTTGCATTTTTACTGGATTGTCCTTTAGTTTTGTCTTTACTTAAACATATGAGTGTACAGGCATTTTTAAACTAAAAAAAATGAGGAATCCAAACATGGGAAGCTCCTTAAATAATAACTAGCCTCATCACATGCGCTTTGCGCGTGCGATGAGGCTTTTTTTTTTTTTTAGTGGTCCTATTTTGTAGAAAAAAAAACTGTGTTTTTATTTTTATATATATATATATATATATAATTTTTATTTTGAAAATCTAATTTATAAGTGAATTAATCAATTTGAAAATTGATAGGAGAGTGGTCTAATCTTTTAGGCAATGTTTTAATGGGGAGTTAGAGTTGCATTTTTACTGGATTGTCCTTTAATTTTGTCTCTACTTAAACATAGGGGTGTAAGGGCATTTTTGAACTAAAAAATGAGGAATCCAAATAGGAGAAATCCCTTAAATAATAGTATAGATATAGATATAGAAAAATGATTTTTTTTTTTATTCTATGGGTCGTCTTTCTTCATTATTTCTCTCTTTCCCTTCTCTCTCTCTCTCTCTCTCTCTCTCTCTCTCCTTAGGCCGAGCTTGTGCTTCACCCTCACGCTGACCCCAATCTCTCCTCTCTCCTTTCTTCTTTCTCTGACTTAAACTCTCTCAAAAAATTAAGTTGAGACTGATGACAACATGATTATTGGGCTCGTGGGTTTCTTGGGATCGACGACGACAAGATTTCTGGATTCGTGGGTTTTGGATTGTGTTTGTGAGAATACAAACTTTCTGGGAAAAAACTACTTGCTAGACAAGACTTCGCACCAAATTGATGGACTCTGCCACAGCCTAAACTAATATGACTTCAAAAGTACAAAATATTCAACTAAGAAAAATAAGGGAACAAGCAATGTAATCACAATATATAGATATCTTAATTCAGAATTCAAGTTTATACAAATAAGAAAGATTCAATTCACACAAACACCCAAGTTAAATTACAAAAACTATACTTAGATAATTCATGTAAAGCAAACACACTTACAAACATGAAGTTATCCTTCCATTGACCGGGTATGTGAATTTAGTTTATCAGATTTTTGTTTGTTTGTTTGTTTGTTTTTTTTTTTTTTTTTTTTTTTTTTTTTTTTTTTTTCTGCTCCCTGATAATACCTTTAATCTTTATTTATAGTAGACAAAACAGTTACTGCTCTCCTCCTTATATTTTGGTAACTTCTATTGCACTCTTGACTTAGTGGATAACTGACTCACTTGCTAACACACTCACACATGAGTTTACTGTTGTGATATTCTCTGCTATAATCGGCCTTGCAAGTTTGCTTATTTGGGCCATGGTTTACGTTGATCAAAATCCTGCCCTTCAAGTCCCCTTTAGTGGAAAATTGACTCACACATGAAAAAGTTTATCTTTAGCCTAACAGATTGCTTGGTATTTAGGCAGTGACGTGGTGGTGGTGGGTCATTGGTGTGGGTTCAATTATCCGTGAGTTTGGGTTGAGATCAGATTGTAGTGGTGGCTGGCAATGGGAAAGCTTGTGTTTTCCAATCTGTTGTGGGTTTCCGATTTGTTGTTTTTTTTTTTTGGTTTCTGCTGGTTTTTTTGGTTCTTCGCATAGGAGTGGGGAAGATCGTGTGGTATTGATCAGGTAGTGCTAGTGCTTGAAGAAGTTTTACACTTGTCGTGGTGGTGCCATGAGTGGATGTGTTGAAGAGAGGGAGAAGATGGAGAGATAGAGAAGAAGAGAGAGAGAAAAAAAAATTAATAAATAGTGTTTACTGTGGTTTGAAAAATAAGAGTATTAACGTTGGGTGAGTTGTAAAATAGTAATTTTTTTTTTTTTTTGTTTATCAGGTAAAATAGTAACTTAAAATAGATAAAATTACTTTTTTAATTGCTGAAAGCTAAAAATAAACTGTAGCAGCGAACTAGTCTCTCCAGGGTTCAAACCCCATAGTTAAACCGGATTACTATAGTGAGACTAGGGTAGTAAACCAGCATTTCATGACAAACCCGCTTCCAAGGAATGCCAAAGATACTATTAGTATTGGAATGCAATTTTTGTTGCAATGTTTTCCACAACTTATTACTGAATTTTTCAATACGATCTAGACTTCCAATTGAAACGACTTCAACAGCTAGGACTTTTTACTTCATCCTTATGCCAAGATTTTTCCATTCTCTATTAAGGGTGTTTTTGGAATAACAAATCAAATAAACTTAAAGCTCACAAACCCATAGACGAAGCCCATTCAGTCGGAAAAATCTGGTTTAAAACTAGGCCCACAATGTCCAGCCCGAAACTTACCATTTCGGCCTTCAAAGTTGGTGAGGCTAAGCTAGAAAAAATGGCTTGGTCAGGCCCATAAGGCCCACAAGGCCCACTGCTGCAACAGGTTTGGCCAGGCTAAGCGTCAAACAAAACTCTTTCCTCTTCCTGCGGTGTGGACCAACAGGCATATGATAAGGAGAGAGTGAATGACCCAATAAAGGGATAATTTGGAGATGTGGAGAGCATAGGAGTCATCTCACACTGATTTTGGGCTCATCAAGTATATCTCTATTGAACTTGGGAGGCTAAAGAAACCATAGAACTCATACTAACTGCAATATTCAAAACCCAATCATTAGTCCACTTAATACATTTCATTCAATCCCCACTTACAACCTTCAATCCCTGTTAACGTTAAAAATTGATCGGTGTCATGATCTGATGATAAAGAGTTATTATTAGGAGCGGAAGTCATAGGTTGAAACTCTCAAAAAAAAAAAAAAAAAAAAAACCAAAACTATATTGAATTAACACTAATACGTGACATTTTTTTTCTCCTGCCAATAAAGAATTTAATTGGTATTAAATATTGATTGTCCAAATCCTCAAATGCTCCACATAAATTTTCAAACGCATTCAACAAATAGTTAAATATCTTTATGTGAGTTTTCGAGTGCTCTAAAAAGTTAGTATTTCTCCTTAATTACATGGATCATAATTATCTTTATTCCAAGAATTTGAACATAGTGTTTTCCCTTTCCCTTTCGTTGTACGTTTCTCAATTATCATGTTAGCTCATTTGGGAGGAAGGAAAAGAATGAAATGGAAATAAATGCATTCACTTCCTTTGTTTGGAAGTTATAATGGAGAAAATGAAAATCCATTCCTTTATTTGGGAATTTAAATAGAGAGAATGAAATTAATAGGAAGGAACTCTTATTTCTCTTTATTGCCTCAAAACTGCAAATTTTCTTCCCCCTAAAATTGAGAGGAATTATTTTATTTTCTTGAGGAAAAATTAAGAGGAATTAGAGGGAACAAAATTAGATTTAACAAATTTTTTCACTAAAACTCCTAAAATACCCTTATATATTTAACCATTTATTTTAAAATGAGGGTCTAATAGTAATATTATTATAAAATGATATCATTCTTCCCTTTAAGATACTCCCAAACAAAATTACTTTATCCTCCATTCCCATTCATTCTTTTATTTTAAAGCATCCAAACAATATTACTTAATTTTGTTTCATTCATTTCTTCGCATTCCTTTCTCTTAAATACATTTCATTTCATTCTATTCTTTTTCATTTCTTTATGATTATTTAATCCCATTTCATTTAATTCCTTTATAAATTCCCAAAAGGGAGGCTGGTATGTTCAGCTTGGATTTCACGCCCTCTACCTCTTCCTCTCTTACCTATTTTGATGAAATAGATATTAGAAAATGGTTGAGTGCGCTTTAAGGGCCTGTTTGGTTGGGAGAATGTAAAAGTGAGAAAATAAAAAATGGAGAGATGATGGAAAAGTGGGGAGATATAAGGGATTTTAATTTTTCTCATTTGTGTTTGGTTGGAGGGTGGAAAAGTGGAATGATAGAAAATAGAATTTGTATAAATTTACTCTCATGCCCTTATTACATAACTTATTTTATATAAATATTTTATAAAGGAAAATAAAAAGAAAAAACTGGTTCTATGTAAATGTGAGTAGCAAAGTACCTAGGAAGAAAAAGGTTCAACGAAACCAAAGATAGAGCCAAAAAAAAAAAAAAAAAAGATTTTAAACAAAAAGAAAAAAGAAACAAGGTTCAACATCAGACAAAGAACCCATAAAAGGGGGGAAAAATAATGCAGCAAAGGAAGAAAAAAGAAGAAGAAGGTGTTAACGTTGAATTCACCTTAGGAAAGTAGAAGAGGTAGAAATGTCTTTTTTATTAAATCACTTCCCCTTCCCATTTTCTCTCCCATTTGGGGTAGCTGAAAAATGGTGGGCCATGGGAGAAAATAGGTGGGTCTCACCATTTTCTTTCCTCCAAAATCACTTTAACCAAACATCCTTTCCACTTAAAATCTCTCATATTTTCTCTCTTCTATTTTCCATCCTGCCTATTTTCATTCCAACCAAACATAACCTAAGTGGTTTTCTTTCAGGGAAACCGGCATCCTTTAGAATTTAATTTGAATAAACTAATCTGCCATTCCATTTCATACTTCTTAATATAAATACACATTACAAGATAATGATAAACTTACTATCAACCTATATCGGATAGCTATCATAGCTCATCCTTTATTTGAAACCCTTGCTAAGATAATGCTTAGGTTATTGGAACTTGAAATCAAACTAATCTAAACAACCCTATCTAAACAATACCAATCTAAACCACCGATCCTAAACAATTAAAACCAAACCAATCTAAACAAGAAGTGATGTCAGGAAACGTCATCTATATCTCTCTAGCAACGTGGCTGGCTACAGAAATCTTCTTGTCAACGTGGCCGGCTACGGAAATCTTCTTGTCAACGTGGCCATGCAAGTCTTCATCCTTAGCAACGTGGTTATCTGAGGATGCTTGTAACAGAGGCTAAGATACACTACACACTAGCTTTCATTACTCATGAAGAAAAAAGTTGCAGATTTTCAGGTACCAAGATCCCCAAACTAAATCCAAGTCTGGGGAAAAGACTAATCAAATGCAAAACACACGATTCACACCCAAAAAAAAAAAAAAAAAAAAAAAACCAAACAAGCACAATCCTCAGCATCGCATCACCTGTCAAACAGTTAGTACCCTACCTTTTGACAGTACCCCTAAGGCTTGTGGGATAATTGAAATTGGGATTAATTTCAATTAAACGGGAATTTAATGCATTTTCTACCTATTTTTTTATTTTTTTGAAGTGGGTTTTGCGCTGGAGATTTTCGTACCACTCCCTGTAATTAAATTACTACACTACCCTCAACTTATTAGAAGCCTTATGCCCTAAAACTCTCATTAAACTGGATAATTTGTGCATTTTCACTTTTCAAATTTTCACATCAAAATAGATATAATATAAAGATGATCTCTATTTCACACATTATTAAACTCGTGATTTGAAGTTATAATTTTTGCGAATTAAAAAAAAAATTATAATTTTTGTCAGTACAAAAAAGTGTGTATTTTATGTGCAATATTGTGTGTGATAATGCGTGTGTGATAATGTGTGTGCACTAAATATTATCTATTTTAAAATTACAGAGCAAAAGAGCAAGACAAAAAAAATTACTTGAGCAAGATCTATTACAACATAAAACAAGAGATTAATTAACTCTTAATAAAAACAAAACATCTCTGAATTATTGGTATTTCTTATACATAATAACAAAAGGAAAACACCATAATTAATTAATTAATACCTATTTTTTATTAGGATTTCCAGCACGTCTCCTTAACTCCACAACATCCTCATCCATTGTCTTTCTTCCCCCGCCACCATCTTCATCATCATCATCCTCCTTCCCAACTACAGTATCCTTGATCTTCTGCGCTGTCTCTTTCGCCGCGTCCCAAGCTCCCTTCACCGTCTGCTTCGCTTTCTCCCCAATATTCTGCATTGTCTCCGTCGCCTTATACGTCCCCTCTTTAGCTTTATCAGCCACTGACCCCGCAACATCCTCTCTCTTCTCCTTTGTTTCTTGGGCGTTGTCTTTCACTCTCTCTTTTGCACTCTCTGCAGCTTTGTATGTTCCTTCCTTGGTCTTCTCCTTTGCTTTCTCTTTCATTTCCTGTGCACGCTCTTTGGTCCTCTCCACGGCCTCTTTTGCTTCATAGGTGACATCTTCGTCCCCTGGTTCGGTCACCGGCACCTCTCTCCATCCTTCACAGTTATTTCGGTCCTGAAATTCCAAAAAAGACAAAGCAATGAATTCATCAGAAAAGTTTTCTTTCTTTATGCTAGGCTAAAAAAATTACTGTCAAAAGTGTGCGTTAGTTTTATACCTCGGAATAGCTTGAGGCGTAGGAGAAGCAGACCCTTGAGACCTTGCGGGAAGATCTTGGAGAGTGTGAAGGGAAGCTAGGGAAAGCCATTGAGAGGTTGAAGATAGCGTTACTTGTCAAGGAAATAGCTGCCATGGTTAGTGGTTACCTTCTCTGTGCGTGTGTATCAAATGTGTGTTTGTGTGTGTTGTGTTCTTCTTCTCTGTTTGAGTTTCACTGCTTTCAGGAACTGCATGTTTATAAGGTATTCATGGAGATGGTGGCTGTCTATGAAGTTGACACGTAAGGTTGATTGATGCCACGTCTCAAATCTTGTTGTTAAGTATGCGTTTGGATCACGTTTTGGCATCTGAGTTGGATCATATGTGTAGTAGTGGTACACTCATACTTGCACCAAGCGCTTATAAGGCATTAGTGGGGCGCTTCTCTTGCCGAAGTGGAACTGCACTCAAAGTCTTCCTATGTCGCTTGCAGAACAAAATCGTGCGGGCTTCGCTCCCTAAAGCGGACAAACAGCTTGTGCGGAAAATTACCCCACAATTATAATATAATTATCTATGTTTACTTATTTATATAAATAAATAAGTAATTTTTGGTTAATTAATATTTTCCATTTAGTAATTGAATGTTTAGTATTGACTATAGGATAGGGAATTTTGAGATTGTAATCCTAACGTGCAACATTCATTTTTTGTGATGAGAGTTAGATATCTATTAGTCTTACGTTAGATATTTATTTGCTTCTTAAATGTATCAAATATGACTCTCACTTTCGCAAAACGGAAGGAATCATATTCACAAAACTTCATGTAAGACTTTCTTTATTTGTGAAAAAATTTCAAATCCATTCCATGCGTTTGTCTTAGGTTTTAAGTCTGTTTAGCACTGTCATAAGTGATAGCTTAACAGCTTTCCTGTGCATCACATGGGTTAGCAATTAGTTATATTTAAATTCGACTTATTAAAACCACATTCTCTCTCTTTTGTGTGTAAAAAAGAGCTTGACTTATTTATTAAATAAAAGTATAAAAAAATTTCCTAAGTAAATTCAAGTTTTTATTTAGGCACAATTCATTTATGATTCCAATAAGTTCAATTCATATATGGCCCTAATAAACCCAAATCAAGGATCATCTATATGAAATTTTTTTTCTTTCCCTTTTTGTAGTACTCCAATAATTGGTAGTAGTACTAATTATGTGAAATATGTGAAAACTCTTTATTTGTGTAAATTTTCATTTGTGTTACACTGCTTAATAAATTTTTTTTTAAAAGACAAAAATTGTTTATTATATTAATATTTTAAAACAGAAGTTGTTTGGATCATAAATTCTATAAGTGTCAAAAATAAGTTGATGTAATACAATGAATTTTGTAGCGGTGGGAACTTGAATCAAATAACCTAGCACAGTTGAAGTAGAAGAAAAAGACAAGGAATAATGAAGAATACTGGTCCTCGGCTAAAATCCGAGGACTGATACTTGTGTTGGACTTATCTTAAGAACAGTTTGCTACAGTATTCCTCTCTCTCTCTTGGATTTTTCCGAACCCCTTCTTTCAGGAGGATCTCTTACATTATATAGCTGCTTTCCGCTAATCTTGTCCCTCCATTTGTTGATTATGTAGGCCACTACTTGAGTGTTTGTCCCATCAGATGCCCTCCCAAGTCTTTTGTAAGTTGCGGCAACCAAGACAGCACTATTTAGGAGTCTTCTTCACATAAATGTGGTCAAGGGGTTTGGTGGGGTGCATTAAATGTGGTGGCAGCTACCATCCCTCCAATTGCATCAGGGCTAACCTCCTCTCTAAAACTCTTCCTCTACAGTGTGGCCCATTCTAATAATGTGCTATTGATGTGGCCATGGCTTGCCTCTTTGGCCTTACTGTCTGAGTGTATGGTTTCCTCGGAACTACATTGGCCTCCTCGGCCTCGAGTATGACACGTGGCATTATTACCTTCTTAAATTTCTATATCCCACAATAGTCCCTCAAAACTCTGATTTTTCCCTCTTATCTGAGGAGAAAAATGGGGTTTTGATCCTGGGTGATTGGCTCTACACGCATCTTTGTTTTTCCCACGTGAGAACATCACTTCGCATGCCCTGTAACCGTTCCTGACGCTTTGGAGTTCGTAACATCTCATTAAATGCTCCTTGTGGTGCCTTGTCCCCCACGTCCTTCGATGAGATGAAAATCATACGACTGGTATTTTTCCTCGAAATTTAGGTGGGGTAACTCCCACCCAACTCCACCTCCTATATAAGGCGCCTGAGGGATTCATTTCTCCCAATTTCCAAATCTTCAAACTTTCAAGAAGCTCCTGAGGTGACTATTGTCATTATTTTCATAAGTTCCTTTATTCTTAGGTTCTTTTCTCCTCGGCCAGTCTCCTCGGCCTTCTGTTTTCTATTTCTTTCTTCACAAAAGTTCTTTCCCTTCTCCTTAGCCTGCTTAAATGGGTAGATTTACCCACTTAGTAGATACCCCCGCAAGTATGGAGGGGTTTAGGGCTCTGTATCATATTCCTTGGGGTGTCTCCTTATGGTGTTGCCTTCTGGGTGAATGACATACCCTTAAAAAGGAGGGGGAGCTCGTTATTCCCATGATTGCTTTCACGAAAAGAGGAATGAGTCTTCCTATGGGTAGAGTAACCAGGGACTACCTGATCGCCCGTAGGATATGCTCTCATCAATGCGCGCCTAACCTGTTTAGAGTCTTAGGTAGTGTAGACACTCTCAACAAGCAAATGGAGATGGTCCTCACCTGGCACCACGTTGTTTGGATGTACGAGTGCCATCTGCTTGCAGACTCGGGCTATTATCTTAAGTCTAGGTCTTCCGACGTTAGGCTCATCTCGTGTCTCTCCAAATCCAACAAGGGCATGAAAGATGACTTTTTGATCATCTTGGGTGAATGGCATGACGGTCTTTAGTGCCCAACCCAAGGAGCGCCAGAAGGGGTACCTTAGGTTTAGGTCCTTTAACACGGGAATTAGTTTTGTAGTTTGCTTTTTTCTTTATTCCTTTTGTAGTTTGTTTCCCTTTATTGATGACTCACCTTTCAAACTGTGGTTTTGCTTCTTGGCTTTTTTTTTTTTTTAATATATATATATATATTTTTTTATGTGCAGATAAAACATACATGACTCCCAATCTCATTTGTCAACGTTCTAGATCTGAACAAGGTGCTGAGATCCGAGGTGTTTGTGAGCAAGGACAGACAACTGAGAGGTGTCCATCTTATCCTTGACTTCAAGCCTCTGTTTGATAAGTTTCAGGATGTGGGCAACATGATCAGAGCGGGTGATCCTCAGCTAGCATGGATTGACGTTTCGGTGCCTGAATTCCTAGCTCGAGAAGGTACCATGCAGGTCGAGCTGCATTCCCACTGTTATCCCCGTGAAGAAGCAGTTTTGAGAGAAGAAATAACTTCCTCGCGCCTATCACTTGAGGCGGAGATAGACCAATTTCAGCTCGAGGAAGAGAGGGAAGAGCAAGGAGAGCTTGTGATTCAGGTCTCGAATTCAGAAGATGAGCTTGATAGATCTTTAGGCGTTCACTCTTCCAAATTCATCATTACGCGTATAACCGGTAGTTTGGAAGAAGAAATGCCATTAGAAAGGAAGAGGGGTCTCCATGAACTCCTCGTGGGCAGGGCCAAGGGGTTGGCGCCCAAGGATGCCTCGGGGTCTCAGCTTCCTCCTCATTCTCCTCCTCTTCCTCCTCCTTTAGCTAACCCCTTTCGCACCTGCCAGTCTGAAGAAGAGGAAAAAGGACAAGGAAGTGGTCGAGGAGGGGGAGTTAGTCCCTCACGATGAGAGGGTTCCTCCAAAGATGCCCAAGACAACCAAGGGTAAGGGAAGGGCTTCTTTGGCCCAGAGTAAGGAGGATCGGCACATGGCCGAGGTGCGCCCTCTGAATCCGACGTGGAACCCTTAGTTGGAGTTGGATAAGGCAACTATACCATGAAACTCCACCATCAGGGAGTTTTAGAGAGGGAACGCCCATTACCTCGCCAACGCTCTAGAGCAGCCCCTCTTGTTGTCGAAGGACATGGCTGCTTTGAAAAATGTGAAGTAGCAGGATCTTTTTCTGTCCCTAAAGAGGGACTTGGCCTTGGTAAGTTTCTCGGCATGCCTTACTAACTTCATGCTAGGCTATCTTTTTCTTATTTGATAGAGCTTTCCTTTGTCGTTTCTGTGCAAGCTATCCAGGAGGTATTTATGGCCGAAGAGTGGGTGAAAGATGCTCAGAATGAGGCTAGGCTCGCGGACAACCTTGGCATAGAGACCAGCAAGGCTTTGGGCGCTGCCGAGCAGAAGAATAAGGAGCTTACTACAAAGCTGATTGTTGAGGAGAAGGGGAGGAAGAGTGCTGAGGTTGGCCCCAAGAATGCTCAGACGCAAGCTGAGGAGTAGAGTCAAAAGCTCCATTACAC
Source organism: Quercus robur (assembly GCF_932294415.1). Classification (NCBI taxonomy): domain Eukaryota; kingdom Viridiplantae; phylum Streptophyta; class Magnoliopsida; order Fagales; family Fagaceae; genus Quercus; species Quercus robur. The sequence goes on along the minus strand of NC_065538.1, from coordinate 42,607,838 downwards.
GGAGATAGAGCTGGCCACGACCAAACAGTAGGTGGTGGACTTGAAGGCAGAGCTGAAAAAGGCTAAGGAGGCTGCTCAGGCGCCTCAGGTGGCCGTGGATGCTACAGGGCAAAAGTTTTACGACCTCGGAGTGCAGAAGACTAAGGCCCGCTTGATTGATGAGTTGGCCAGGGTCTACAGGGACTACTACCTTGAGGTGTAAACTGAGGCACTGAACCAGGTTGGAGCTCTTGCTACCTCGGAGTGGAGGAAGGCTGAGAATGTGTATTATCCATAAGACCTCTGAGAAGCTCCTGAAGAAGCTTAGGGCCTTGGGACGGATGCTGCCCTTGCTACAATTGCACCTGAGCAGCTTTCAACCACTCAGGCCTTTCTTCCTCCTCCTGAGACCTACGAAGGGCTTGGCAAGGCTGATGACTAAGGCCAGGGGTGGAAGTGGCCAAGGGTAAGGAGGCTGGTTAGGGTAGAGCTCGGCTAGAGGATAAAGGCAAAGGCAAGGAGGCTAAAATTGTGCCAGAGACCAAAGGCCTAGAGGCTGACTGAGGCAAGGAAGCTACTCCCAAGACACAAGAGTTCGAGCTGGTTAAGCCTCAAGCCATAGCCTAGGAGAAGAAGGCCACCTCGGGCAAGGCGGCTGATCCTTCTGTCTCCCGGCCAGCCAGTAAAGAAGATCCTCCCCTAGCCAAGGCTTAGCCTAGGATTTTTCTCGTCTTCTTTTTATTTTTTATTTATTTATTTTATATATATGTACTTTTCTTTTGTTGTGGCAGTTTGCCATGTTTTATGATGTATCTTTCCTTCTGATTAATGAAGAGACATTAGCTTTTGCTTTATGATAAATGAACTTTCATTTTCCCTGCAATATTTATCTCTGATGGCTATAGTAATTGTTCTATCTTTTGCTAAGAGGTTAGATTGATGATTTTTCTAAGGGTGAAAACCCACACTTTAACAAAAAGCTAACAGTAATGAACTGTTGTTAATTCAAGTAAATTAAGCCCATGTAAATAGTGAGAAAAAATAACTATGTGTTGGCACTAAAAATTGTATAACCAATAGGAATGTTTAAGTCCTTAGAGACAAATGAGACACTTAGTAGAAAAAGGGTGTTTGAGGTCTTTTGTTTTTTAAGAGTACCTTATGAATGTACCTTCAAAATCCTTTAACCAAAACCCAGGATAAGTCTTTTTTTTTTTTTTTTTAATGATGATGCATATGCCAAGGTCCCACCCTTGGTGAAATTGCGAAGCGTTATTTTACTCAAGGCATGTGATTCGAGGGATCAGGCATGGCCGATGTTTTGTTTAACCCTTAGAGAATTTGTTGAGGCGTTAATTTACCCAAGGCATGGGTTCAAGGACCAAGCATGGTTGAGGTTCTATTTAACCCTTAAAGAATTTGTTGAGGCATTAATTTACCCAAGGCATGGGTCCGAAGGACCAGGCATGGCCAAGGTTCTGTTTAACCCTTAAATGCAATGACACAGGAACAACAAATGAAATATTCTTGCATTAATATAAATATCATTTCAAGTTACTTACATTCTAGGGTTGTAGTACAGTGTTTCCATCCAGATCTTCTAGTCTAAATACACCTATGCCTGCTATTGAGGTGACGCGATAAGGGCCTTCCTGATTTGGCCCCAATTTCCCTAGGATGGGTTTCTTGTATTATCAACCACTTTCTTGAGGACGAGGTCCCTTAGCACAAGTGGTCGTGACTTCACCTTTTTATTGTAACCCTACCTCAGCTTGTGTTGGTAGTAGGCTAGTTTTATTGTTGCCATCTCTCTTTTCTCCTCGGCCCAGTCCAAACTTGCACACAGCTGACTATCATTGTTATGCTCCTCAAACTAATCTATTCTCATCGTCGGGAATCTCGTTTCCACGGGTATAACTGCCTTCACTCCATACGTCATGGAGAAGGGGGTTTCCTCGATTGATCTTCTTGAAGTAGTTCTATATGACCATAGTACATGGGGCAACTCGTCTACCCATTTCTCTTTTGTCTCGTCCAGTCTTTTCTTCAGCCCATCAAGGATCACCTTGTTGGTGGCCTCGGCCTGTTTATTTCCTTGTGGGTATGTAGGGGTAGAGTAGTTGTTCCTGATTCCAAGTTCACCACAATATCTCTTGAAAGCCTTGCTGTCGAATCGTGTTCCGTTGTCATATATGAGGGCATAAGGTATGCCAAACCATGTTACAATGTTCCTCCACATAAATTTCTTCACGTCTTGATCTCAAATATCAACCAATGGCTCGGCTTCTACCCATTTTGTGAAATAATCAGTCCCAACGAGCAACCACCTCCAGTTTGCAGTAGCCCAAGGGAATGGTCCCATGATGTCTAAACCCTACTGAGCGAAAGGCCATAGGCTAGAGAGTGGGTTCAGAACCCCTCCGGGTTGGTGGATATTTGGGGCGTATCTCTAGTATTGATCACATTTCCTCACGTAATCTCGGGCCGACTTCTGCATACTGGGCCACCAATACCCCTAGTTAAGGGCTTTGTGAGCCAATGATCTTCCCCTGTGTGGCTCCCACAAATCCCTTAATGTAGCTCTTCCAACAACGGCTCCACTGCTTCTGGGTGTACACATAGTAGGTATGGCCCATAAAAAGACCGTCGATAAAATTTTTGCTCTTGAGATAGCCAGTATTGCGGGGCACACCTCTGGATCTTTACGACCTCCTTCTTATCCTCTGGCAGGTCTCCACCTCTTAGGAATGCCACTATGAGGTCCATCCAGTTGGGTCCAGCTCAGACAGACTGCATCATGGTTGGGCTTTGGTCCTTCGACCTTAGCCTGTTTAATTCCTCCACTATGATTAACTGTGGAAAAGCACCATCGGACATCGTCACCAATGTAGCTAGTGAATCAGCATGGGAATTTCTTCACCGTGGTACTTACTTCAAGGTGAACTCCCGAAAGTGTGCCTATAGTTGCTTTATCTTGCCCAAATAGGCATGCATCCTCGCATCCTTGCCCTCGTATTCTCTCATTACTTGTCCCACTATCAGTTGGGAGTCACTGAAGACCTCTATGTTGTTTCCTCCCAAGCCCTTTACTGCCTCCAATCCTGACCATAGTGCCTCGTACTTGGCCTTGTTGTTAGTGGCCGAGAAGGACAGCCTTGGGGATTTCTCTAGAACTATCCCGTCTGGGGAGACGATGATAACTCCAACTCCCGAGCCCCGCTAGTTGGCTACCCTGTCAATGTACACAATCCATGGAAGGGAAATTTCGACGGTAAAAACCCCAACAGCTTCCTGGCTTTGTACACCCTCCTTAGTTTGATCCTCCGAGAACTCGGCAACGAGGTTAGCCAAGACTTGGCCTTTAATCAATGTCCTCGGCTAGTACTTGATGTCAAAAGCTCCTAGCATAGTTCCCCACTGCACCACCCTTCCAAAATAGTCTGATTTCTGTAATATCGTTTGCAAGGGAAGCTGGGTCAAGACCATTACCGTATGTGCCTGGAAGTAGTATGACAACTTCCTGGTAGCGTGGACGAGGGTTAAGATGTCTTTTTCTACGTGAAAGTACCTCGTCTTGACATCTTGTAGAGATTTGTTAACGTAGTAGATTGGTCTTTGAACCCTAAAATCAACCCGAATTAGGATGAGGTTGACTGCGTGGTTCGTGACAGCTAAGTAGGCGTAAAGGATTTCCTCCTGCTTGGGACAAGACAACACCGGCGGATTTGACAGATACTCCTTCAGTTCTCTGAAGGCCTGATCACATTCCTCTGTCCAAGAATAATCCTTCCATTTGTGTAGAAGTTGGAAGAATGGTCTGCATCGGTCAGCCGACCGTGATATGAATCTGTTCAGGGCAGCTGTGATGCCCATCAACCGCTGCACCTCTTTAGGGTTCCGAGGTGGATGTAGGTCGTTTATGGCCTTGATCTGATCTGGGTTGACCTCAATGCCACGGTGTGTTATCATAAAACCTAAGAACTTCCCCGAGCTCACTCCGAACGAACACTTTGAAGCGTTTAACCACAGTTGGTGTTTCCTGAGCACGGAAAAAGCTTCCTCCAAGTCTTGTATGTGCTCGAACGCATCTTTACTTTTTATCACCATGTCGTCTATATAAGCTTCCATATTTCTACCTAGCTGGGTCTCGAACATCCTTGTCACCATTCTTTGGTAGGTGGATCCTGCGTTTTTCAACCTAAAAGGTAGGAGTGTGCAGAAAACCCACCGACCCGCCAAACCCGACCCAACCCAACCCGACCCATCAGGTTGGGTCGGTTTTTAAGGCTTGGTGGGTTGGGTTGGGTTACAAAAAATAATTTTATAGCGGGTCGGGTTGGGTTTGGGTCATAAAATTACAAACCCGCTAAACCCGACCCGACCCACCATATTTAACATATATTTAAAATATATTTTATATTTAATAATTTTTTTTAAATCAATTGTAGGGAACTTATATATATAAATATATATATATATATATTATATTTAATAATTTAAAAAAAAAACCAGTTGTAGAGCAACATTTCTTCAATTCCTCCTACTAATACTAATTCAATATATATAAAATATATTATATAATTAATAAATTTTTTTAAATAACAAATTATTCCTATCCTATATAAAAGCCAATTAGTTTACATAAATCCTAATAAATTACTATTGTTGTTTAGTCATTAGTGTTGAGCCTTTAAGGAGTTACATTGATACTAATCTTTAGATTTTTTTAATATATTAATATTTATATTTTTTTCTACTCAATTTAATAATAATAATAATAAAATTTTGTCAAACCCATGGGTTCAACCCGACCCAACCCGACCCATGTGGGTTGGGTTGGGTTGGGTTGGACTTATGTGATGGGTTGGGTTGAGTTGAAATTTTTTTGACCCACCATGGTGGGTTGGGTCAAAAAGTCCCCTCAACCCGACCCAACCCGACCCGTGCACACCCTTACTAAAAGGCATCACTTGATTATGGTAGTTGCCGAGGGGAGTCCTAAAGGCTGTTTTTTCCTGGTCGATGAATGCTAGAGGGATCTGGTGGTATCCCTAGAAAGCATCAAGAAAACTCATTTGAGGGTGCCTAAAGGTAGCGTCTACCAGCTGGTCTATTCTCGGAACAAGGAAGAGGTCTTTGGGATAAGTCTTATTGAGATCAGTGAAGTCCACACAAACTCTTCACTTCCCATTTTTTTTTTTGACTACCACAGTGTTAGCCAGCCACTCCAGATAGAAAATTTCCTTTATTGCCCCAACTTGTTTCAACTTGTTGACTTCTCCTTTTACTGCATTGGAATGCTCATTGGAGGATCTTCGAGGTGGCTGTTTCTTTGGTTGAGCTTCGAGATTCACATTCAGTTGATGACATATAAAGTTCGGATTAATCCCTAACGCTTTGTATGGGTCAATATGCTGCTTGAGGAAAGCCACCAACTAGTCTCTTTCTGTTGGTGATAGATGCGCTTTTAGCTAAAAGTATTTGTCGGAATTGCCACCAATAGCCACCTTGATAAGGTTTTCACAGGCCTTTGCCGCTCCAACCCTATCGTCCTCGGCCTCGGCTGAGATAAGCATTAACTACTATAACTTCGATGGCACCTTGTTCACTCCTTCCAGAGGGGTTCGGTGGTTGATTGCTGCGATGAGGCATTGTCTCGCCGAGGCTTGGCATCCTCATAATTCTTCGATTTGACCTTTGGTTGGGAATTTCATCTTTTGGTGCAGGGTGGATGATACGGCTTCGAGAGCATGTAGCCATGGCTGAGCTAGAATGACTGTGTATGATGAATACGCGTCCACCACAATGAAGTCCACCAACACCTCTTCTTGCTCTACTTGGACCGATAGCTTGATTCTTCTCTTTGGGATAACCATTTTCCCATCGAATCCCCTGAGTGGGGCTCCGTAACTCTCTAGGTCTTCCTCCTTTAGCCCCAGTCTTTTAAACAGATTGAGGTACATGATTTCAGCCCCATTTCCCCCGTCGACCATTACCCTGTGCACATCGAAGCCTCTAATACGCACTGTGACAACTAGAGCGTCAACATGGGGTTAGGCAATGTCGACCAGGTTTTCATTGGAAAAACCCATGACCAGATTGGGTTCCATCCTAGCCCTCTTGCAAAGGTCTTCTCAGCTAAAGTTGGTAACGGGGGGAGACACGGACATCACCCTTGTTAATGTGGCCGACATTTGTTTTGGTTCGGTGAGGATAACATGAATAATTCCCAAGGGGGGTCGTGGCTCTGGCCCTCCCTAATAACCCTGATGTGGGGCTCCTCTTTGTGCCGAGGTATCGTTCGTGAACTCTTCCAGCTTTCCTTCCTTAAGCAGACGGTTCAAGTACAACCGTAGGGTTTTGCACTCCTCAGTGGTGTGCCCTTTATCCTGATGGTAGCAATACATTGAGTGATTTCTTCAGGTCGGGTCCCCACCTATCTTGTGCAGCCAAGTGAAGTAAGGCTCATTCTAGATCTTCTATAGTATTTGGTGGACTAGGACCCTAAACACCGAGTTGACCAGTTGGACCTCGCTTGGCTGTCCCTGATTGCGAAAGTTTGCCTTGGGCCAATTTTTCTGAACCCCTTCTTTCAAGAGGATCCTTTACATTATTTAGCTAATTTCCACTGATTTTGGCTCTCTATTTGTTGATTATGCAAGCCACTAATTGAGTGCTTATTCCATCAAACGCCCTCTCAAGTCTTCTGTGAGTTGCGGCAACCAAGACAGCATTGTTCAGAGGTTTTCTCCACATAAATGTGGCTAGGGGGTTTGGTGTGGTGCATTAAATGTGGTGATAGCTACCATCCCTCCAATCGCATCAGGACTAACCCCCTCTCTGAAGCTCTTCCTCTATAGTGTGGCCCCCTCTAGTAATGTGCCATTGATGTGGCCATGGTTTACCTCTCTGGCCTTACTATCCGAGTGTATGGTCTCCTCGGAATTGCATTGGCCTCCTCGGCCTTGGGTATGACACTTGGCATTATTACCTTATTAAATTTCTATATCCCACAAATTCTCATTTTTCTTAACATACCTACCAATTTTTTATTTTATTTTATTATACTAATATATTTTAAAAATTCCATCATGGATCATAAGTTCTCATTTTTCTTAACGCACCACCAAGTTTTATATTAATAAAATTTTATTTAGTATTTAATCTATGAACTCATGTTTTATACTTTTGTTTGTAATTTAAAAATACAAAAAGAAAAAAGAAAAAAACTAAACATTTTAAAAATGAGATAGCTAAAAATTATTGATTAACTTGGAATTTTGAAAGTATAGAAATAATAAGAAGAAAATGTTATCTAACTATAGATTTTTCTCATTGCATATCCAATAAAAAATTATTCAAAGATGTAAAATTGTTAACATTTACAACTACTCTTGTAGATAACTAGGGGTGACAAAATTAGACACGACCTGCGAACTCAACATGACTATGGGTGTCAATTTGTGTTCGCAGGTTGGGTTCATGTTGTGTCAAGCCATAAGTACTCTGCTATATGGGTTGACTCGAACCCGACCTGTTTAGTAAACGTGTTAAGAATCCTCAACCCTAACCCGACTCGATTATTAAATAGGTTGACCCAACCCGACACATTTAACCTGTTTAATTAATAAGTCATGTAAAAGTTAATACAAATAACCCGTTTAATAACCTGTTTGATTAATAGGTCATACATGACCTAAATAATCTATTATATATCTAAAATTAAAATACAATTACAACCATAAATATAGTAATAAACATATAATTACAACAAAAAATTAAACAATAATAACAAAATTTAATACCTTTATTATCTAAACGGGTCAAACAGGTCGGACGGGTTCACATGTTGAACACAAACACGACTCGTTTATTAAACGGGTCAGCCGTGTTGACCCAAATATGACCCGAACCCATTTAGCCTCAACCTATGACCTATTTATAAATGGGTTAGTCGTGTCAGGTTTGCGGGTCGTGTCAAATTTTGCCACCCCTAAACATGACATGACACAAAATTAGTAAGTTATGGATTGAGGCTTAATGAGTTCGTGTTACATTCGAGTTGACACGATTGACCCGTTTAAATAAACGGGTTGGGTTAGTGTCCATCACATGGGACCTGTTTGACCCGTTTAATTAAATAACATTTTACCAATAGTCCCTTCAAACCCTAGGTATATAAACTTATTAGTTGTTGTGGTTTATTTTCTTTGACATATTATGATTGATTATTTGTGATATTGAAATATGCTTTAGTTTTGAATGATTATTTGTAATGTAGTTATTCGTTAGTTCTGAATTTTATATTAAAAATATTTATTTGTTTGGTTTTTCATAATTCATATCAATTTGGTTAATATATATATATATATATATATATATATATATATATATATATATTTCGTTTTGATAAAATCTAATAAACAGGTCAACATGATTGGCCTGTTTAATAAATGGGTTGTGTTAGGGTTGAAAATTCTTGACCCGTTAATAAACATGTCGGGTTAGGGTTGACCTATATAGTCGAATGCTCATAAGTCGACACGACACGCGCACATAAATTGCCACCCCTATGGATAACTATTGCTTATGAAAATTTTGCCAATCGATGAGGTTTTAAAACTTAAATTTGTTAAATTCTTTGGATGTGATGGAAAAAAAAGAGTTACTTTTTAACTTTGGGTTGAATTAGAGAATTTTATCTAAATGGCATATGTACGGCACCGGGCCCCTAGAGCCATTTGGGCCTTAGGCCCAAGTTGAACAGTATGTCCCATGGATCCTAACGCTTATGTCAGATAAACTGGGCTTAAGACCCACCAGGGCCACAGAGGCAAAATCCTGCAGTGTTATGTCGAGCCCAAAGCATGTTGGGTCGGTCTTTGAAAAAGGTACTTATCGCCTCGTTGCCGTGAAGTTGCCCGGTGCATCCATCTCCTATGCACATGAGTGCTCGGGAAGGTCCTATCCTAGATGTTCGGCGACTCCTTGGCAAATCCTACCGCAGAACATCATCCCTTCCTGGGAGTAGGAACCAGTTCCAATGCCACTCACACCACACCCAACTAAACATCCACTTAGCGATAACAGTATTGGACCTCCATTTCCACTAGCTTTAAAAGTAATCATGATTTTCCCATTGATTTTGAACTATAAATAGACGAAGCCAAGGAAAGGAAAGGGTTGTTGAAGTTCTAAAAGGAGACCCTTAAATCTAGAGCAAGAGCTGCAGAGAGGGAGGGGAAAGTAGTCCAGTGGTTGTAGAAATGTTGCTGGGTCTCTAAGTTAGAATCACCAAGAGTAGGAAAACCAAAGCCCACATTATAAGTATATTGTGAGCCTAAGAGCGAGACTGACCCATTAAGCTCGTTCGAGGCACACACAATTGGCGCTGTCTGTGGAAATCTCCTACAAAGCTGTGGTTTGGCGGAGACCCATCCTTGAAAGATGTCTGGAAGACGTTCAGAAGCTTCTACTGAAAGTGGCTCAGTGGGATCATCTCGGGGATCCACATGGCGAGAGAGAAGGCAAAAAAGGCACGAAGACAGGGAATGTAAACACAAGGAAGAAGAGTCCGGCCTTGGAAAGGGGTCATACCAAACAAACCGGGCTGCAGCAGATGCTTCGGGGCACAAGCGATTGGATGAAAGAGACGAGGAGCTCGAACGGTTGCGTAGATTGGTAAGAGACTTGGAGCTAGAGGCAAGGGATGGACACCGAAGAGAGGATCGAGATAATGCAGCAGTGGGATCTATAAGCGGAGGAGATCGCCATGGTCGGGGGTCCGAGCAATCCGATCCCCGTCGACACCAGGACCGTTCACATTCACGGGAGTCTCGTAGATGCCGGGACCGTTCGCATTCACAAGAATCCTACCAACGTCGGGAACATTCACGATCACAGGAGTATAAGAGGGGGAGTTCAGATTCACCGGAAGAGTGACAGCCTCGAAATGTAGCCATGGATGCCATGAGCCGCGCCCTACGGAGAGCTGCCCGGTTGCCCTTCTCATATGATATTGAACGGGCCCCAATGCCAGATAGGTTCACCCGACCGCTTTTTAATTCCTATGATGGGAAGACGGACCCCGTGGAGCACGTCAGCCATTATATCCAAATGATGTCTCTACACACTCACAATAATGCGCTGATGTGCAAGGTGTTTCCCTCGAGCCTTGGACCCACAGCATTGAGATGGTTCAATGGGTTACATAAGGGTTCCATCCACAATTTTGTCGAGTTAATCTAGGAGTTCGGCGCACGGTTTATAACCTGCAGTCGGGTACCACAACCGGTGGACGCGTTGCTTTCTATGAAAATGAGGGTTAGGGAAACTCTTCGCAGTTATGCCAGTTGGTATTAGGAACTTTACAATGAGATAGGCAGAGGAAACAAAAAGATCACAGCAAGCACCTTTAGGATGGGACTCCCCGAGGACTCTGGATTACGGGAATCGCTGACGAAGAAGCCTCCCGAAGGTATGAGGCAGCTAATGAGGTGCATCGAGGAGTACAAGTGTCTCGAATATGATCGGCTGCAATGTAAGGGCAAGGCCCCACTAATGAATCGCCCTCGGTAGCCCAGATTTCAACCCAGACCCCAGAAAGACCTAAGAATACAAGAGTCAGGAGTGCAGATGGGATAGGTGTATGTGATGTTTAAAGAGTCGATACATAGAATCATAGATCGGATTAAGAATAAGCCATATTTCAAATGGCCGAACAAGATGGGGGGTGATCCATCTCAGCGAAACCAAAGCTTGTATTGTACGTATCACAAGGATAAGGGCCATACCACCGAGCAATGTCGGGTACTGAAAGACCATCTAGGACAACTAGAGAAGGAAGGATATCTGAAGGAGTTTGTGGTGGATTCCAGAAGTCGGGGTACCGGCCAGGGCACTCAACAGAGGGGAAATACCCTCCTACCACCATTGGGAGTGATTGAAGTTATCCACGCCGCCCTAAAGGGTCCGATCATAACCAGTAGAGGAGTACTGACCGTAGTATCCACAGGCAACCGCACAGGAGAGCAATCGCTTAAGAAAAAGATGAAGATTGAACGGGAGCCAATTGCCTTTGGCGATGAGGACTTAGAGGGAACGGTCTAGCCCCATGATGATGTGTTGGTAGTTACGGCCTGGATAAGTGGTTTCTTGGTTAAAAGAGTGATGGTAGACCAAAGGAGTGGGGCCGATGTGATGTATCTAGACCTATTCAAAGGGCTCGGGCTAAGAAACTGGGACCTATCAAAAAATGATACGTCGTTGGTTGGGTTTGACGGCAGGATGGTCGCTCTTGAGGGACAAATCTCCCTTCCCGTGAATATGGAAGGAAAGGAGGTGATGGTAACATTCATAATGGTCAATTCATTTTCACCGTACATGGTGATTTTAGGACGGCCATGGATCCACGCAATGGGGGCTGTTCCGTCCACCTTGCATGTGAAGGTCAAGTTTCCCACTAAACGAGGTGTAGCTATGGTAAGGGGGAGCCAGCAAGTTGCCAGACAATGCCTGGTGGCTGCGGTTGATAAGAAGAAGGAACAGATTGAGAAGAAGGGAGGCGCCGAGGAGGCCCCTTCATAGCAATTACAAAATCCCCAGGAGGGGTTGGGGGCTAACTGTGCCGAGCAGTTAATTAGAGTAAAGATACTACCGGATGTTGACTAGTATTTTCAGGTGGGGGCAAGCATGTTGAATGAGGATAAGGTAGAGAAATTGCTATTCTTGATACTGAACGTGGATGTATTTGTGTGGAACCCATATGAGGTACTCGAGGTGGATCCCGAGTTCATATCCACAAGCTTAATGTAGACCCGTCGTTCCCTCCAAAGAGGCAAAAGTCGAGAAGGTCGGCCAAGGAACACGTTGAGGCGGTGAGGCAGGAGGTCGGGAAGTTGAAAGAGGCTGGGGCAATAAAGGAGATCTTCTTCCTAGATTGGCTGGCAAATACGTGGTGGTTAAAAAGAAGAACAACAATTGGAGAGTTTGCGTAGACTTCACAGATTTGAACCGAGCATGCCCCAAGGATCCTTTCCCTATACCAAAAATAGATCAATTGGTTGATGCAACCTTTGGGCACCCGAGGATGAGTTTTCTGGATGCTTTTCAGGGCTACCATCAGATCGCATTGGCTACCGAGGACCGGGAGAAGACAACATTTATCTCCCCGGACGCAAATTACCACTACACCGTAATGTCCTTTGGGCTGAAGAATGCCGGGGCAACCTATCAGCGGATGATGACTAGAATGTTTCGGAACGAGATCGGGCGTACGGTTGAAGTATATATCGATGACATGGAGGTAAAAAGTAAGTAGGAGGCACGGTATGTAGAGGATCTTCAAGGTGTATTCAAAGTACTTCGGTAGTATAAGCTACGGTTGAACGCGAACAAATGTGCCTTTGGAGTAGGTGCTGGCAAGTTCCTTGCCAATCGCTGCCTCCATTCTATCAACTCCTGAAGAAATGGAAGGGATTTCAATGGGATAAGGAGTGTGAAAGAGCTTTCCAAGACTTGAAAGAATATTTGATGCGGGCACCAATTGTTAGCCACCCCAGAGCCTAGGGAGGACTTGTTCATGTACCTCTCGGTGTTTGATCATGTCATGAGTACCGTGCTTTTAAGAGACCGGGGGATGCAGCAGCCCGTGTACTACGTTAGCAAAACTATGGTCGACGCCGAGACCAGATACCTACCTTTGGAGAAGTTGGTCTTAGCTCTAGTGCATGCTACCAAGAAGCTACCCCATTATTTTCAAGCTCATACCGTATACGTCTTAACTGAGTACCCTTTGCAGTCATTGTTGAAGAAATTTGATTTCACGGGCCAGATAGCCAATGGGGGACACGGTTGGGATCCTTTGATATAAGGTACAGGCCGCGGAGTTCGGTGAAAGGCCAGATTCTTGCTGACTTCGTTGCGGAGTTTTCACCAAAGGGCAAGCCAGAGGCGGTTTGTTATGTAGAGTGTCACTCGTAGAGGGTATTTATGGACGGCGCCTCGAGCTTAGCAGGGTTCGGTGCCAGGATTGTCATCATCACCCTGGAAGGAGTGTGGTTGGAACATTCTTTTAGGCTGGGATTCAGGGCCTCCAACAACGAAGCTGAGTACGAGGCCTTGCTCATCGGGATGAGAACTGTATTGGATTTAGGCACCTGGGAGGTAGAGTTTTATTTAGATTCTCAGCTGATTGTTAGCCAGGTGCAAGGTAGATTTGAAGCCAAGGATTCTCGGATGAAGCAATACTTACAGGTGGTGAAACAAGTCATGAACAAGTTCCACATGGCAAGTGTATCTCAGATTCCCCGGGGACAGAATAGGCATGCTAATTCTCTAGCCATGCTAGCATCATCAGTAACAAAGGACATCCCACGGTTGATTAAGGTGGGGCTCTTAGGGGAGCAAAGTATTGATACAGCGGTTGGTGTTGATGTCGCGATGGTCTCGCCTGCCGAATGGTGTTGGATGGACCCAATTATCGACTTCCTAGTCGAGGATCGAGTCACTGATGACGAGAAGGAAGCTAACAAGATTTGCCGAACAGCTACCCGATACTGGTTGTTGGCAGATCGAAAGCTTAACCAAAGGTCATTTGGGGATCCGTATCTGCTTTGCCTACGACCCGAGAAAGTTATGGAACTCTTGGCCGAGCTGCATGATGGGGTCTGTGGCAGTTATGTAGGGGGATGTTCTTTGGCACATCGAGCAATGACCCAAGGATTCTGGTGGCCCCAAATGCAGAAAGATGTGGCTGAGTATGTGTGGAAATATGAGTAGTGCCAGAGGCATGCCCCCCTGATCCACCAACCAACAGGCCAGCTGAACCTGGTCAGCAGTGTCTGGCCTTTTACACAATGGGGGCTAGATATCCTTAGTCCTTTCCCCCGAGCCACGGGCAACAGGAGATTTGTATAGGTAGCTGTCAACTACTTCACCAAATGGGCGGAGGCGGAGGCGCTGACCAATATAAGGGACGTAGATGTCAAAAAGTTTGTGTGGAAAAACATCATCACAAGGTTTGGGGTGCCGAACTCTCTTATATCAGATAACAGGTTATAATTCGACAGTAAGGCCTTCCAGGAGTTTTGTTGTGGTCTTCGCATCAGGAACAGGTACTCCACCCCGGCGTATCCTCAAAGCAATGGACAAGCTGAAGCCACTAACAAGGCAATAGTAAACGGATTGAAAAAAAGGCTAGATGGTGCAAAAGGTAGATGGGCCGAGGAGCTGCCAAGCATTCTGTGGGCGTACCGTACGACTCCTAAGAGATCAACAGGAGAAACCCCGTTCTCCATGACATACGGGGCAGAGGCCGTGATACTGGCTAAGGTGAACCTGTGTAGTGCTCGGGTCGAAGAATTTACTCCAGCTCATAACGATGGGTTGATGACGGAAAGTTTGAATTTGTTAGAAGAACACTGAGAAGCTGCGACCATTCGGCTCACTGAGTATCAACAGAAACTCGCTCGGCGCTATAATAGCTACGAAAAAGACAAGGGAGTTCGGTGTCAGAGTCCTGGTACTACGGAAGGCGGTAGGGAACATGTGGGATTCGAATGCTGGAAAGTTAGCCCTTACTTGGGAAGGGCCTTACAGGATTACTGCTATCACAGGAGTAGGGGCTTACTACTTGGAGGATCTAGATGGAAGACTGCTTCCCCGGCCGTGGAATGTCCACAACTTAAAGAAGTTCTATCACTGACACATTAAACACAGGAGCGTAAATTAAATGAAACATTGTATATATGCTTTATGAAGTAATATTAAGATGATGTCTATTTTTGTAGGTGCATTAAAATTTCATTATTTGATCTATTAGCGCCGGCCAAGGGGTAAAGAAAAATCAGGGAAACCGAAGAACCGTGTTTCACATCAAGGACAGAAACCTGTCCCCGGTTCGATTCCCATCACCGGACAAGTGAAAACCTTAAATTAAAAATTCTAAGGACAGAAGCCTGTCCCCAGTTTGATTCCCATCACCGGACAGGTGGAAACCTTAAATAAAAAAATTCTAAGGATAGAAGCTCGTGCCCGGTTCGATTGGCATCATCGGACAGGTAGAAACCTTAAATTAAAAATTCTAAAGACAGAAACCTGTGCCTGGTTCGATTCACATCACCGGACAGGTGGAAACCTTAAATTAAAATTTCTAAAGACAGAAGCCCGTGCCCAGTTTGATTGGCATCACCGGACAGGTGGAAACCTTAAATTAAAAATTCTAAGGATAGAAGCATGTGCCTGGTTCGATTCCCATCACCGGACAGGTGGAAACCTTAAATTAAAATTTTTAAGGACAGAAGCCTATCCCCGGTTCGATTCCCATCATCGGAAAGGTGGAAACCTTAAATAAAAAAAATCCTAAGGATGGAAGCCCGTGCTCGGTTCGATTCCCATCGCCGGACAGGTGGAAACCTTAAATTAAAAATATTAAGGGCAGAAACATATCCTCGGTTAGTTTCCAATCGCCGGACAGGTGAAATCCTTAATAAAAATTCTAAGGATAAATATTAAAGCCGAAAAGCAAACCTATTAGTGCAAACAAAAATAAATAAAATAAAACCATTGTTCGGTCACCACAGCCCAGTGACTATAGGAAAATAAGTTCGAAAGTAAATAGGAAGAAAATTAAAACCATTGTTTGGTCACCACAACCCGATGACCCTAGGCAAACCTTAAAAAAGCAAGTAAAGTAAAGGCAAACATAAAATAGACTAGTATAATCACTAAGTTTAAACGGATGGGTCGGCAATTGAGGGCTATGCTGCTTCATCAGCTGGTTGAGTAGCAATATCCTCAACCCGTGGCTGTTGAGATTGGCCGTCATCTGCGACGTGAAGGGTGCTAGAAACCTTTGAATCAGCATGGGCGTCAATTGCTTGGACCAGCTCCCTCATACTGGTAGTTTCCTCCTCGTCCACCACATTTGCCTGACTTTGGGAAGGAGGTGGAGGGGCCGGGTATGGAATCTGACTTGGGTCTCTCAAAAGGGAGTCCTCAACCACTCCCATCACCTAGAGGGCCGCTAGCCAACCCTCCCCGAACCCATGAAGCCAGGTTTGATGAACAATGGGCTCCGTAGACTTCTCGGCGTCTGCAAATCCCTCATCGTACCACTTGTTTTCGCAGGCTTCAAGGGCTACTTTGAGGTTGGCTATCTGGTTAGCCTGGGCCAAGTTAAGACTATTTGCCTCTGCTAGTTTCAGCTCTACACCCTCCAGCCGACTCTCCACCTCGGCTCTTCCCTTCTCCGCCACCTAACGAGCTTTCTCCAAGGACTGATTTTTTTTCTCCGCAGCCTCGGCAGCCTTGCTTTTCTCCTTTGCGTTATCATTGGCAATGTCTTTCAAAGCTTTTTCCTACTCAGCATCCTCGACAAGCTCCATCAATCTCTCACTGAGGATGTGGGTCATCTATGCGAACTGGTAATGCAAAAACAAGTATTAAAACAGAAGAATACTTCCTGTATTTAAGTAAATGAATAAGGAGTGAGAGAGAAATTACAGCAATGGTGTGCCACTGTAGCCATCTCAACAACGAGTCCTCATCCTCTTCAAAGAAGAAGCGAACGTCCTCGGGGCAGCAACAAGCCGTGCACTAAGCTCTGTGCTACCCTACCCCCCTCACCCTTATCCCACACTATCGCACTGGCTGTGGCTAGTAGAGGTCCTTTTCCGAGCTTGAAGGTAGGCTGCCAGGGGACTACGGGCTGGGAAGAGGACGCTGCTTTCCCGCTGGTTTGAACGACAGACAGAGATTCGACAACTGGCTCCCGAATCGTGATCCTACTAGGCGGCCAGGGTAGGGTCTTTAATGAAGCATCGCTTGGAGCCTTGGACAATTGATCATCAATACGTTGTTTCTTTTTTGCACGGCTGGAAGAGGGGGGAGGAAGTGCTCGGCCTTTGCCCTGGGGTTGTTGAGGCTCGGCGGAGGGTTGAGAGCTAGGCAAAAATCGGCTAATCGTCATCTTTGGCCTTGTCACCATCTCGGCGTCTGGGTCAACCTTGGCTGCTTCTTGTTTGGCTGGCTGGACCGGATCTACCTGTTCCTCGACAGGAACGTGCTCCTGACGGCTTCGAGAGACGCACTCGGTAGATTCATCCCTGATCAGGGCTAGATCTTCTGTGGTTATATAACGTGGACCAAGTTCCCAGGCTTCACCAGGAGTCAGCTTTGGCGGGAGGAAGTTTGCGTGCCGCACATCTATGTAAGACAGCAGAGGGTTGTCCAGCAATAAGTCTTGACTAAAGGGCTGCCAAGTCTTGTACACAGAGATGCAGCCGAGTATGAGATGTGATGCTCGAAGCTACCCGTCAGTGTGAACGAATATTTCGAACCTGAGGACAAAATTCAAGTCCCTTACGTGCACCACCCTAAGGTCTAGGACGAATTCTTTGTCGTTTGCAATGAAGGAACACAGTAAACTAGTACCCGGATGGATAAAAAAAACGGGAGTAAACAAAAAAGGAAATAAGATGGACGGCTAGGCAATACGAACCAACTTTGTGTGGTGAAAGTGGGCAAGGGATCTCATCGGCAAACCAGTTGCCACTCACTCGGATAAACTCCCTGGCTGAGTTTCTGTTTGAATCAGGCAGGCATGAAATCAGCCGTACCCGGTAATCCCTAACTTTTAAATAATAGTGGGCGATTTTAGTTCTGCCCAGACTGTACATGTAATTTATTTCATGGTGGTTCGACTCCAAACTGTATAACTGATTCAACCTATCAATGTAACTAACTACCTGGTAAAAGTTGGGAGGAAGTTGCTCGGGGCTCAAATCGTAAAATCTAAGGGTATTAAGCAAGAGTGGGCTCACTGGAAATCTAACCCCACCCTCTAAAATTGCCATTAAAGGGAAGAAGGCGGTACTTGACCCGGAGCGCCTGTAAAAGGCAATCTCGCTCTTATGGCAATACGCCACATTCACATCCTCAGGGATGTTGAATGTCCGCCTAAAAGTGGCTAGGGATGCCCTAATATTTAATAGATGAGCAAAACCCATCCTAAACTCTAGAAATTGAAGGAAGAGATTAAAACAAGATAGAAAGGTAGAGGAACTTACTTTGGGGCTCTAAAAAGGAAGGGTGCTCTGGGCTGGAGGGTGAACGCACAGAGAGCTATGCACTGTAGGGAGGAAATTTTTTGAGCGAAGAATGTAAAAGTGGGAAAGTGATTCAGAACGAACTATTTATAGGGGATGAAAGGGATAGAATAAATGCCATTTAATAAATCAAAGGCGGGAAACTCTACGAATCCCATCCCAAAATGCCACACGCGCGCCGCCTCGATTCGCGAACCGCCAGTTAATAATGACGGCCCAGCTAAATGTCAGACACGACGCGTCTTTTGAGGGCACCTTAATTAATCTCTCAACCACTTAATGACTACTGATTGATCTTCCTGGGTTGCTGCTGTCCATTGAATTCCTTGATTCGCCCTTGGGCTCCGAGCACGAATCAAGGGGGGTTAATGTACGGCACCGGGCCCTCAGAGCCATTTGGGCCTTAGGCCCAAGTTGAATGGTATGTCCCACGGATCCTGACGCTCATGTTAGATAAACTGGGCTTGAGACCCACCAGGGCCACGGAGGCAAAATCCTGCAGTGTTATGTCAAGCCCAAAGCCTGTTGGGCCGGTCTTTGAAAAAGGTACTTATCGCCTCATTGCCGTGAAGTTGCCCGACGCATCCACATCCTATGCACATGAGTGCTCGGAAAGGTCCTATCCTGGATACTCGGCGACTCCTTGGCAAATCTCGCCGCCGAACATCATCCCTTCCCAGGAGTAGGAACTAGTTCCAATGTCACTCACACCACACTCCCAACTAAACATCCACTTAGCGATAACAGTATTGGACCTCCATTTCCATTAGCTTTAAGAGTAATCATGATTTTCCCACTGATTTTGAACTATAAATAGATGAAGCCAAGGAGAGGAAAGGGTTGTTGAAGCTCTGAAAGGAGAGCCTTAAATCTAGAGCAAGAGCTACAAAGAGGGAGGGGAAAGCAGTCCAGTAGTTGTAGAAATGTTGCTGGGTCTCTAAGTTAGAATCACCCAAAGTAGGAAAACCAAAGCCCACATTATAAGTATATTGTGAGCCTAAGAATGAGACTGACCCATTAAGCTCGTTCGAGGCGCGCACAGCATCATTCTTTGCTAGTGATGTAACAAAAAGAATTAGAAGGACAAAGTTTGACCCCGATGACCAATAGGAAAATGATATTTGTTTTATAGATCATCTTCCTATTTGTGGTTAGAGTCAAATATTTTCCTAATTTTTCAAGTAAATATGTTTGATATTCTTTAATATTTTATAGAACAAAAACAAAACATACCCATTGTGGGGGAATGGACCTAATTTGCCCTCAGGACCTTAACCCAAAGAGAAAGTCCTGAGAAACCCCAACTGCAGAATGAGCCTGGCCCATGGGCCAATAAGGAATAACCGAGCCTCCTATTGAGAAGAGACCATTTGGGCCCACTACCAAGGTAATCTGAGGAATTCATCTTCCTAAAGAAGAATAATTCAATCAAGAAGCGGTCAAGTGCTTAGCCAAGGACACCTTTTCACCTAACTTTTTTGGGGAACACATAGAAGAACACACAAAGCCCAATGTAATAGTCACCTCCACATTAATAAGTTCTGATAGGCCAAAAACGAATTAACCCCTTGTGATAAATTAACCAATTAATTTAGCCAAGTAAATTAATTAAGTTAATTAATCATGCAAACGCGTGGTAGCACAAACAAATCACCAATAAACTAATTATGCAGCGAAAAATAAATAACATGGTGATTTGTTTACGAATGGGGAAAACCTAACGGCAAAAACCCCATCGGGTGATTTTCAGGTTACCACTCCCGAAATTCCACTATTATCAAAACAAGCGGTTACAAGTAAAGGAATCCTAGTATCTTATACCAACCTACAGTTAAACCCTTACCCCAATACCCAATTGGACTTGTTTTGTAGTGACAATTTCTCCTTTTGATGAGCAGCTCCCAAGTACGTGACTAACCAATGCGCAGATCCCAGTACGCAACTTCAATCACCAACTAGAGAAGGTTGTTGGCTGTAAAGTTCTTCAATTCATACCAACGATGAAGATCAAGAAGATGCTTGATCACAAAACCCTACGGTGCACATACACAAAAACTTCTTCAAGAAAGATGAATTAGGGCAAAACTTTATCTCTAGTTACAAATTTCTTGAACAACACTTGTGCAACTTGTGAACACTTTGAAGGCCCTTAAAATAATCCTTTTATATGTCTAGGGTTAGAAGAAAAGAAAGTCCAAACACATAATCACGGATTAGAGTCAAAACAGAACTGAAATTCTGTTTTTCATAAAGCTCGATAGATACCTGTTTGTCGAGATGCTGTCAAGTAGCTGTTGAGCCTCGGGGCTGGAACAGCTTCTTAAGCTCGATGGATAGCTAGCTATCGAGCTTTAATGAATAACACTTCTTCAGCTTGAATCTTGGACAGACTTGCATGTCTTCAACACTTGATCTTGAAACACAGTTTCTTGAAGTATTAAACACATCCTAGATCTACCCAATTACAAGTAAAGTGCATTTTATTAAAAGATAAGCTAATTACATAAAATAGTGACATATGTTCCTAACAAGTGAATCGCATATGTCCTAAGTTCTCCCTACCTAATGTCAGCCACATTAAATACTAAGTGACTTGCCTGAACAATAGAAACAGCCCCAAAAGTTTATATTCATGACCAAGAAATGGTAGAAGAGGGTGCTGATGGAACAAGTATCACCCTAAATCCAACTAAGAGCTAGATAGTTGGAGGAGTATGAAGAATGACTATAAAAGGAAGAGGAGAACAACATGAAGGGGGATTTAGAAAAATTGAGTGAAGAACAAGAAAGAGAAAGGAAGAAGAGTCTTAACTTGTATTCTTACCTTATAACTCGTGTGTACCTCAAGAAAACACTTTTCATACATATAAAGTCTTGATTCAGTGATACTTGTCTCCAACCGTCTTTTTAATCTTCCCACTGTGGATTTCTACCTTCCATTCTTAAAAAATTAGTTGTGTAGACTTTTGATCTTAAGCCCAAACCTAGTTCTTTAGTTTTTGTGTTTTTGACCCCCACACCCATCATTCAAAAGAGATCGAATTTTCCTCTCTCTATATATATATAAAAGATCAAATTTGGCAAATTTGGATATATGAGAGAATCAATATTTCAATGGAGAAAATCTATCATGCATCAGATACAAATGTTGGGTCTACCTCCATGTAAGAGGGTAGATACATGCATCCAATGCTTGTAATACCACCTCATTTGGATGGATAAACTAATATGTTTCGTTGGCTTAGAGTGTGAGACTGTGAGACTATGACAAAAAGAACTCAAATGTGGCGAAAGTGAGTGCATGAGATGGGGAGAAAAAGATCAAAAGTAGGATTTGAGTATAATCAAATTGAGTTCTTTAGTCAATTAGCTAGCTAAACTATGTCTTCTCACATAATACTAGAGGATATAGGCTTATATCACCTTGGGTTGTTGTTTAATATAATGGGCTTATACGTGAAAAGGAACTAGAGTATCTAAATGGGCTATCTTTATTGCTCTAAATGGACTATCTTTACGATCCAAACATGCACTGAAAAAAAACAAAAAAAAAAATACTGCTGCGTTTGATTAGATAGAAAATATTTTCCTTCCATAAAATAATTTCAAGTGAAAGTATTTTTCAAAAAAGAAAACATTTTCAAGTGTTTGATTGCGTTCTTAAAAATGGAATGAAAAACCAGCAGTTGGCAGAGACCGATGGCATATGATGGCTGATGGTGGGGGTGAGCCGCTTTGGTAGTGGCGATGGTGGTTGGTGGTCGTAGACAGGGAATGTTAGTGTGGTGGTTGGGTGGCTTACAATGAGGGGTGGAGATTCGATTGATAAGTTTTAAGTGAGGTGGAAAATGAAAACGTAAACCAATTTCCGCCATAAGTGCCTTTATTTTACGATCAACTAGAAAACAATTTTCAGTGAACCAACATTTTCAGTCACCACAAACACTCCAAATGAGAAAAATATTTTCTGAAAATCAATTTTTGCTAAACCAAACACAATATGTAAATGACAAACTTTTCCGATTGACAGGCAAAAAATGGAATCCACATAAAGATATTGTTTTATCATTAAATAAAAGCTCTCTTACTTACAGCAGTACCATTTAACAAACCATTAGATTGTAAGTGTCAGAACTTGGGCTTGCCGAGCGGTTGGATCACCATGTATTACTTTTTTTTTTGATGGAGGACCACCATGTCTTACAACCTCTCAAGTAGTAGTGAATTTTATTTTCATGACATGATGACCAAAAAACGACATCATATGACAATATAAATAAATAATTTATAATATTTGAACACTGAACTATTATGGAAACACCAAAAAGTGCCAACAATTAAATATATTTATATGAGTTAAATGATGCAAATAAAGAAGCGGGTCACTTTGGGATGATTGCAAATTAAGTGGATCAACACAGAAAACCCAATTATTAATCCCATTTTGGCATGATCCCAGTTAGTTAAAGGTTACCCACAATAAACTCGAAATTACTTGTCTCATAATTCATGTCAAGAAGGTTTGACTTTGGCACAAATTTTTTTAAGCTAAACATTAACTACTATAAAATCTTATTGTGACCACTGCGCAAGGGTTTGTGGGGGTGTGGAAGACAAGGGTAGGGTTCAAATTTTCAAGAGAGAGTTTCACACACACTCCACAAATATAAATGCATGAGTTTTATATACATATACATTTAAATTTGGTTAGAGTCATGTTTTAAAAAAAAATTAGACATTTTTATTCAGTGATGTCATGTTTTCACTTTTAAATGGGTAGTGCGACGGTTTCGTTTACGCAAAATGCCAAAGGTCAGGGGATGATGTCCTGCACTCAAAGTTCCACACTGCTTTTGGTACTGAGAAGGGTTTAGCGAATTGCTATTTGTGATCATTTTAGGTAACACTGACTCAGCAGTCAGCACCTCCATTTTTACTGCCAAATGAATTTGCTTATCAACATGATCTTGATTGCATTTAATTTGCACAATTGATAAATGTCACATAACATAACATCATTGTAGAATGCAGTCTATTCTTGGAATAATTTTGAAATGCAGTTTTGGTTAGGCATTAAAGATATCTTGCCAACATTATTGCTCAGCTATACAGGGGGATTCAGAAGCCTCCCCAGCTATTGCCAACATTATTGCTGGTACTCTGCACCACATGCAGATGCTACGCCAGTTCGAAATTCGCCATACTCGAAGGGAAGGTAACAAGGCAGCACATGGATTAGCTAAGTATGCGCAGTGTATTGATGATTTTGTTTCATGGGTGGAGGAAACTCCACCCATTATAAATTCTGAGGTTTCATCAGATGTAAACCAGATTGTTACATAGTTGAATGGTTGAATGCACTGGTTTCCTTATAAAAAAAAAAAAAAAAAAAAAAGATATCTTGGCAGTAATTGGACTCAGTTGGGACGTATCGTTATATTTCTTTTTCTTAAAAGTGACAAGGAAATATATATACCAGTAAAGGATCTTGAAATTTAAGTGTAAAATCATCTTTAAACTAGTACAGGATTTAATTTTTGCTGGCTTAGAGCCTGTAAAAGGAGGAAGGGTGGTAGATTATATGTTGGCATTATACCTTAAAACTTGTAAAATAATCTATCATGACATAAGAAGTATATTCTTTGTATGATCCCTGTGTGTCAGTGGATTTCATTTTCTGTATTGTTTCTGGAGCCTTTGATGCCTAATCTCATAGCAGGTTGAAGAGTGAAAGCACAACATCAGTACATTGTTGATAGTTTATAGTTGAATATGAGTTCTTCTTAAGTCATATCTGATTTCTTTCTTTCTTTTATCAATTAATATTGAAATCCAGAATCCTGTACCTTCCTATTTGACCCCAAGTATTATCACTCACCTAAGTCATTGTGAAATCCAAAATACATTTTCAGGCTTTGATTTTATGAAGCCTTTTGAATTGATCTCTAATGGTTTATTTGAGAAGTCTGTCATTTCCATTGATCCTGACTTGTCAGTGGTTATAAATGCATACATTAATTCTGGGAATTTATAAGTGTTGCTTTCTCTTTCCCATATAAACTTAATAACTAGAAGAAGAAATATGAAGAGTTCTTGCCTCTATTTCTCTCTCTCTCTCTCTCTCTATATATATATATATGATACTACTGTTCTAGCTATGTATGTTGTAGACTATAATACTTATCTATAGTTAGGTCTTGTGCTTTTGTAGGACCAGATCCCTATTCTGAACAATAAACTAATACCCTTGCATTTATCTGTGATCTGTAATCATTCATGGGTTTCTTTCATATGTTATGATAAAGTTTTTTAATATAGACAGAAGTGGATTATACAAGGAAACTGCCTCATCCTCTTTGGACAAGTTATAGCTTGGTCAGGTTTTGTGTTCCGAATTTAGGTTTGTCACGAATTATGAATACAATTATGAGTTGAATGAATTTTTTCAGAAAAAAGAGCAAGCATTTTTTCTCAGGTGAATATAACATTAAACGGATCAAAACTGCGAGTCTGTGAGCTTGAATATTTACTTGAGGAAGTATGTGCTTAGGTTTCTTTCTTCTTCTTCAACTACCTCATTACCAAATACCAACGCATTACTATCATCTTCTTCTTGTTCTCTTTAATATCAACACTATTAATCTTCTTAATATTCTTAAGTTAAACAAGATTCAAGATTGATAGCCCTAGCAAACCCATAATAAAATCCTAAGTTCTCATTAACTAGAATATAATAACCCTTGGACCTTTTATCATTAATCCTTTTCCATAATAGTTCTGAACTTTAAAAAGTACGCATGATGAATTGTACTTTTGAAACAAGTAACAAACATAAAAAATACTAAATAATCAATTCCTTATAAAAGGACATAGGTGTCACTAGTCCATTTTCTTTTTACTTCTGAACAGCAATTGATTAGTTCTTGCCATTCTTTTCCCCCTACATACAAAAGCATTAGAATTTGTTGTTTAACTATAAACCAGGAAGACTTGAAAAGGAACTACAAGTTCCAATTTAGTTTTGAACCTAATTTAAAAATCCTGTTCTTTTGACTGACGTACAAACCACTTCTAAATATTGATATAAATTGCTCAAAGCACCCCTAAGTACTTTGGTTTTTGGACCTGATCATAACTCAGACAAAGCACCAATGGTATAGACTTTAGATGCTTAGAGTTGTTGCGGAATCTGGTTTATGGAGATTGATGAGATGCTGATTTATATACTACCATTCTTGATAATACATGTCTTCACTGATGCGTTTTAATGCTCCATTATTTTTAGCATATCCAGAGCCATTGGTTAAGATATGACTCCTTATTTTAACCATTAAGATTATTAAAAAAGTGGCAATCTCTCTGTCTCTCTATCTGGTTGAGGCATTAAGGTTTATCTTTCTTTAGCCAATGATGGCCAAGTGAATGGTTAGACATCATTTGGTTTCTAAGACTAGGATATACTTGTTAATATGCATTTTTGCAGGTGATTATGTTTTAATTTTATCTTTACATGTATTAATAAAACAAACGAGGAAAATGGAGATTAGTGAAGAATCGATTCCACCTTACCTACTTTGTCATTTTACAGAAAACATTTTGGCGTTACATGCAGCATTACATTTTCGCTGATTGACGGCTATATAAACGGCCTAGGGCAGATGTTATCACATAAGCCCTTCAGTTACATGCAGCTTTCCGGATCACCTCTATATAAAGTAAAGTTGCCCCAGAGTCTATTCAGAAATCCATCCATCACAACTCAATTTTGAATTTTTTAATTCCCATTAGAGTTATCAAATTCTATTTTCATCTTAGAAGATCCTAGAAATAGTTGAAGTTTCATAATAGAACATGATTTTATTATTGTAGCTTGTTGATACACATGGAAACTGTTATCAGGATGCTGTAAAGAGAGAATCCGCACCTTACTCTGTAAGTTTTTGACATCAAAACTACATGATATGATACCACTTCTTTTGATAAAATTTTACAAAAATTAGTATCATACAGCAAATTTAGTTGCTTTCTTGATTTTCATCAAATTATATGTTTGATTTCCCCACTGATGTTTAAATATTGTGCAGAGGACTCATGTTATCATTTAAAAAAAAAAAAAAACATTTGGACCACTGGTTAATCTTATTTGTTCAAACCATTTTAAACAGTAGATTGTGTCTCTAATTTTACCTGTGGAGCTGAATTTCTTGTGAAACTCATGTTCCTATTACCTTTAAGGCTTTTTTTTTTTTTTTTTTTTTTTTTTTTTTATGTAGTTTATCAAAAATTATTTAATAATATGAGCAGTGTTGTGGTTATGTGAGATGAAAGTTCTAAATGAAAAAATGAAGATAAGGAAAAATCTAACCTTGAAAATCTAATGCTGTTATGGAATATTTGGTTTTCATGAACCTAATAGGAATGATATAATTCAAGTTTGTATAGCATAATGACAATTGTCAATGATCATGATTGTGATAGATTATCGTAATTGCCATTGTTCGTCTGTTGTCAACTTGTCATGCAAAAGTATACCCAGCCAATATCATGGTTGGTTTATTATTACCTTTCCTTTTTTTGCATACAGATGATGTTTTGTATTTGTAAAAAGGTGATTTCACCAAACGTACACATTTTATTCCTTTTCTGGTTTTCATTGTTGGCTTAATCTTGTTTCATACGTAGGCAATATATGGACAGAAGCATAAGGTACCAACAGTGTACTTAGGAATAGATTGTGAAGTGCAGAATGGGCATGACCTTTAGCCCTCTTAATTCTATGGGCTCTTGCCATTGTCTTTTATTCTAACATAAGGGCTTGGTATGGGACTTATACTTAGTCTCATACTAGTTCTTTTATAACCTTGTGAACTGTGTTTCGTCTCTCTCTTTAGTGGCTTTGTTCCTAATTAACCTCCTTTAAAAGCTGATATTGTTTAAAATATAATTAGGAAAATGATTCTGCCATCTCCACAAAAATCTTTTCTACCTTTTATGGTATTTATGTTGATTCTGTGGTAGAAATTGCATATGCTGCATTAAGCAACATTAAATTTTTGTGAGGGAAGAAAATATCTCTAAAAGATTGAAATTTAGCATTGTCTCCCTCATTTATTTAACAGAGAAACTAATTGTACCTTTATTATTTACAGAAATGATTAATTGAATGGCTTAAATATGAATAACATGATAGATTTATTTATAGTGGAAAATTAAGTCCATGCTTCACATTGAGATCATATGTGCCAACTATGTTCTTCCTCAAAAGTATTTTGAATCACTAGGTGGTAACCCTATAATCTTTGAGTTATAATGCTAGTGAATCAACTTTGATTGATGGCAATTTACTGGTGTCCATTGTTCTGTTTTCTATCATCTTTGGAATTGAATGGGGAAGATGAGAAAGTATGACATTTTTGGAAAATATTTAAAACATGCATTATGATCTTTGTTATCTTAATGAAGCATAGAGGGAAAACCTACCTCAGAAAATCAATCATATTTTTTTTATGAGTAATTTCATTTTATGTAATCACCATGCCTATAGGTGTGAATAAGTAGCCCCAAGTAAATGATGAGACATAGCAGTGGCTGCTAAGTAAATTCTGTAATTTATATGATAACATTCCACCAGAACAGAGTTTTCTAGTGGGGATAGTGTGTGGATTCTGAATTTGAAATTTGTATGTGGGAATTGACAGCTTTACATGACCTTACAGCTATGCTCTCTAGCATGTTGATGACAATGATAAATTGGGTCATTTCTTGAAGCACAATGTGAAGTTATTTGTTCCAGTGTTGCACTTGATTAGTCTTCTTCTTTTTTTCTTCTTTTTTTCTTTTTTTTTTCTTCTTTTTTTTTTTAACATTGCCTATTTGGGACTTGGGAGTTAGAAGCTATTTCAAGGAGGAAAGACTCCTTTTTCAGATAACCGAGGAAGAAAGACTCCTAGTGGGCTATCTCCATGTATAGAAACAATACGGTTATATCAAGGACCTAAACCAGCACATTCAACATGACATTATAGTATCTGAGCATGTAATTTACTTGGCTCTTTTGCTGAAATTCCCATTCAAATTCCTCCCTAATTAGAGCACAGTGGGTTCTACATGTTTAAGTTTCTTCACGGTGAACATTTTGATTTCTAATCCTCTGTTTCCAATTAATGAGATTTCAATGTTAGATCTCCTGCAGGGGACATGTTATCTTGTAGGTTTGCAAAAATAAAATAGTCGCAGTTTATAATTAGCCATGACATTTAGTTTTAGCATCTTCTATAATGCATATAATTTGACTATTTTCATTATATATGACTGTTGTCCTTTGTTTCTGTGTATACCAAGTCATACTTCTTGACTTTGAAAGAGTTAAATGAAGAAACTTGTTTGATGCTGGATGGACGTGAGGGGGGCTTTGATCAACATGGTATTGCCAAAGAGGTGAGGTCCAAGCAAGAGATGGTATCACGGTGGCAATGTCCTAGAGTGAATGACCACCAGGTTCTAGCCAGGATGAAAATCATTATTGGAGCACAAGATTCATCAATTTCGACAGCTCTTTTTTACTCAGATTCCAAACATTATTACAATCTTTTACTCAAATACCAAACATTACGT
This sequence comes from Quercus robur, assembly GCF_932294415.1. Lineage (NCBI taxonomy): Eukaryota > Viridiplantae > Streptophyta > Magnoliopsida > Fagales > Fagaceae > Quercus > Quercus robur. The sequence goes on along the minus strand of NC_065538.1, from coordinate 42,579,138 downwards.
ATACCTAATTTTAAAAGTAATAAAGTATGAAATATATCATTTCACAACACACACAAAACGCCAAAACAACCCCCCCCCCCCCCCCCCCCCCTCCCAGCAACAAATATTTTACTTTACAAAATGCTGCAATGAAATATTTTAAGTTCAACTTAAAAAAATATGACAGTAAAATTTTTTCTTGAAATAAAACTAAACTAAAACAACAACAGAAGAGACTAGGTTCCAGTTTCATGTTCCACCGAAAATCATCTGTGGAATTAGGCGCACTAACCTTTTCTCTTACTTTTAAAATTAGAACCCAATCCTCCAACCATATATATAGTACTTGAGATGCTGGCTTGGAGACAGGAAGCACAAGTGAGTGAACAAGGTTTGAGGGCAAGAGAGAGGACACCGATAAGGGGCCTTGAATGCATCAATTAGCTGGGGCTGCTGCACATCTGCATGGTGTTCTTGCAACACCCGTTTGTTCACTCGAGCCCTTCTCTCCCTATGTCTCTCTTTCTTCACTCCTGCCGAACACCTCTGCACCTCTTGACACGTCTCTCACTTGTGCCACACTTGTTCATTCTCCACTGGCAGCATCTCAATTACTTCCCCTAATGTTAGAAACAAACACACTCTATAAGCCACAGGCACACCTCTGATCACAACCACAACCCCAGACTCCAGCATCACTGCTCTTTGCATTCATTCTGATTATGGAGAACTTGAACACACACATTCCTTCCACCACCACCTCCAACATGATCAATATGAGGCAACCAAACATGGCTTATCCTCAGAATTCACAGTTCTGTTACGGATCATGGAGCCTCACTTCAAGTACATGCCACCTCATGCAGGCCTGCAATTATAATATGTATTCACTTTCTGTGTATTCAGCAACCACATATCATGGAACCAAGTGGAGGATTGTACTTCCAAAGGTGAGAGTTTCTATTTTTCTTATTAACTTTTGTACTCAGATTTGCACCCAATTATTTTCCTAGTGGCTCACGTTTTTCAACTTCAAATATTTTTAGGAGTTCACTAGTGACGTGCACTAACTCAAGTAACTAGGTTTATTAAGGAGCCATATAACATGTCGGCTGGAATATTTAACGTGTCTTGCTTCCAACAGTCCTCCATCTCACACGCATCAAGTAATTATAGGTAATTATAGGGAAAAATCTTTAAAAATAAAAAAAAATAAAATAAAAAAAAGGAAATGACTTGTGCGCACAAAGTTGTGTAATAGTTTTTTAATTTACACACAACGTGGCAAGATATTGTCAAGCAACAACTCTTCATTGGTAAGATATTGTCCTCCTTCCTCAAGGTTTAAAAAGGTCTCTCGCCAATTAGAGTCTAAGCTAAGAGGTCATTTGATCTTTTGGGTCCCCACACTTTGAATCTTTGTAGATTATGGGTTGGAATATGTAATATGGAACTTATGTGCCTGGGGATTTATGTATCTATGTAATTATTGAGCTAATAGTAACTGGACGAAAAAAATTTCCTAACTGTTTTCTTAGTTAAGAAAACTGCACAGTTAAAGATTATTGATCAAAAAGATTATTAGGTATCAGGACTTTCTTAAATTGTATCATGCTGCACGACTTTTTCTGGTTGAATCCACGTCTACTTTGTATTTTGAATTAATTTCTATTGCAGCAGGAGAGACCAGAGGAATTAGAAAGGATTAAAAAAGCTGGTGGCCAGATTGTTTATCGAGATGGCTTACGAGTTCATGGAATCCTCAATATGTCTCGCTCACTAGGTAATCTTTTAAATGCAAAATCTTAAATGCATGTGATGAACTTGTCATCTTCTTGTTGTAATATATGATAAGGGTCACAGTAATGTGTCAGTTTAAGGAGGATAAGAATCTCGTGAAATTTTTATTCCTTAATGATTTTGTTTTTAAAAATTTATGGACAATTGAAGTCTGACTTTAGAAATTGAATGGGAGAATACTTTAGTTTGAACTGCTTGAGGTTGAGGATGATACTCACGCCCTCCAGGTTTACTATGAACTTTTTATGGACAATTGAAGTCTGACTTTACTATGAACTTTTTCTTTAAATGCAGTATTTCTCCATAAAAAGGGTAATGGGACCAGCAACGGAGATGGAGTCCTCTCTCAAAGAACATACCACATACCACACCTATAATTACAACCATTACTATGAAGCTAGGGATGAGAATTAGGAAGCATCATCTTTAGCACTACTAATAGAACATCTTAAACACAAAGAAATAATGTCACAAACAAAGGAACCCTGACCCAACAAGCTATTGCAGCAATCGAGCCTTCATCATCATCAACTGGTAATGTGAAGGGGGTGGACAATCTTGTCCGGCTGCTATTGTTGATCCTGGATTGCTCCCCCAAGCTAACAAGAATTATTATTCTCTTATCGACATGAAGACAAGAGCTTAACCAATACCAATGAGATTTCAAGCATTGATTATGTTGCTTGAAAATTTTCCCCATATGCATAACTGATTTTAAAGTGTATATATGGGAAAAGAACGATACATTCTTTGAATTTTTATTGTTTAGAACTTGAAAAGGTGGAGCAGAAAATTGGAAAAGAAAATCCATTTTATATACAAGCTGGTTTTGTGTTTCTGGTGATTAGATAAAATCGTTCCCTCCCTCGCAATACTAGAGAATAAAATTATGACTACAGTTTTTGCTTTTCCGAGAATGTATTTTCCTGGTTAGGGCATTATATTATCCTTTTTATTTATCAAAAAAGAAAAGGATTCTTTGTCAATTACCCTTCATTGGTTAAAAAATGAATCATTACTCTCACAATAACAACTTGACTCTTTTTTTATTTGATAAGTAAAAAGAATAGAAGGGGGCAACTAAAGTGTCTTCCCTACTTTTGCAGCATCCTACGAGAGGATTAGTTTTTGCTTCTTCGAGAATGTATTTTCTTGGTTAAGAAAAAGATTCATTGTTAAGAAGCTCTCGTAGCTCAGTTGGTTAGAGCACCCGTTTAGTAAGCGGGAGGTCTTGAGTTCAACTCTCAATGAGAGCATTATATTATCCTTTTTATTTATCAAAAGAGAAAAGGATTATTTGTTAATTACCCTTCATTGGTTAAAAAATGAATCATTACTCTCACAATAACAACTTGAATCTTTTTTCTTTTTTTTTTGATAAGTAAAAAGGATAGAAGGAGGCAACTAAAGTGTCTTCCCTACTTTAATAGCATCCTACGAGGGCATTGGTTTTTGCTTTTTCAAGAATGTATTTTCCTAGTTAAGAAAAAGATTCATTGTTAAGAAGCTCTCGTAGCTCAGTTGGTTAGAGCACCCGTTTAGTAAGCGGGAGGTCTTGAGTTCGACTCTCAATGAGAGCATTACATTATCTTTTTTATTTATCAAAAAAGAAAAGGATTCTTTGTCAATTACCCTTCATTGGTTAAAAAATGAATCATTACTCTCACAATAACAACTTGACTCTTTTTGTATTATTTGATAAGTAAAAAGGATAGAAGGGAGCAACCAAAGTGTCTTCCTTACTTTAGTAGCATCAGGGCATTAGTGTGCATTGAGTTAGGGGTGTGGGGTTTTTCCCAAAGACTTCTCATTACGAGATTCAAACTTGAGACCTTCACCCTCAAATCATTTGAAAGTAAGTCCATTGACCACAAAATCACCACCCTCAATGGTACACCGGTCTCTTTTAAAAAGAAAGTACTAAATGAATAATGAGAGTGGCATCTTGACCCACAAAGTATGACTTATTATAAGCAAACTGCAAAGCATAATTAAGTTGGTAAACAAATTTGAGTTTCCTTGTCAAATTTTGGAGGAGGGGGGGGGGGGGGGGGGAGTTGAGAAGTGCATCTATTATGAGATATGTATGTAATATTTTAATTAGATTTTCATTTTTCAAAAAAGAAAAGGATTCTTTGTCAATTACCCTTCATTGGTTAAAAAGTGAATCATTACTCTCACAATAACAACTTGACTCTTTTTATTTTTATTTTTTTTATTTGATAAGTAAAAAGGATAGAAGGGGGCAACTAAAGTGTCTTCCCTACTTTAGTAGCATCCTACGAGGGCATTAGTGTGCATTGAGTTGGGGGTGAGGGGGTTTTCCCAAAGACTTCTCATTGCGAGATTCGAACTTAAGACCTTCACCCTCAAATCATTTGAAAATAAGCCCATTGACCACTAAATCACCACCCTCAATGGTACACCTATCTCTTTTAAAAAGAAAGTACTAAATGAATAATGAGAGTGGCATCATGACCCATAAAGTATGACTTATTATAAGCAAACTGCAAAGCATAATTAAGTTGGTAAACAAGTATGAGTTTCCTTGTCCAATTTTGGAGTGGGGGGGGGGGGGGGGAGTGGAGAAATGCATCTATTATGAGATATGTATGTAATATTTTAATTAGATTTTTATTTTTCAAGAAGTGAATTGAAAGAAGGTTAGGTTAGGTATGTATTATATTAACTAGAATAACACTCATCATTTGAAAGGTCATTGGGTATTATACACTGAAGTGAGCATTTGGTCCAGTATAAGTGTGTAGCTACTTACAAAATGGTCTTTCCTTTGAACTCAACATCAAGTCTATTGAAACTAATTGAGAGTCCAAGTAAGATCCAAGAAAAAGATTTTTCTTTTATAAATGTCTTCATTCCTAGTATGATTTTCAATAAACACTATATTAGAGAGTTTTCTAATAGAATCAAGTCAAATGGAATTAGTAAATTATTATAAAAAAAATGAATGTAATACTTTTCATTCACACTATATTGGAGAGTTTTTTTTTTTTTTTTCAATAGAATCAAGTTGAATGGAATTAGTAAATCATAAAAGAATTGAATATAACACTTAGCATTCACATTAACCTTTTCAAAATTTAGCAAATAGCTAAAGACCACTTTTTTTTTTTTTTGGGCACTGTATTTCTATTATGTAGCATACTTTACATGTACGTACATCCAACAATTTTTTTTTCCTACTCCCATTTAAATATATATATATATATATATATATATATATATATATATATATATATATATATATATATATATATATTTTTTTTTTTTTTTTTTTTTTTTTTCTCTCCTAAAAATTTCTCCATCTTCATTCTCCTCTCTCTTAGCTCTCCTCTCTTCCTCCTTCATCAAAACCTTAGAGTAAACCCATCATCAATTGTTGGTGTAAACTCACACATGGCTAGAAACCACTAAAGCAATTGACCCCATATCCCGAACCTATCATTGCCACCAAAACCACCGAAGCCACCAAATTATCCAAATCAAAACCTATAATCAAAGCCTCCCAAATCATTTCCAAAACTGCCAAATAAACCCAAGCCAATCACCACAGATCAAGATGTTGACCCATTATGCAACCCGAGGACCTCAACTCCAAGCCATTGATAGCAATGCAAAGTGATTACAAGACTCGAGGGTTTAAGGTTTTGGAGAGCTTGTAGGGAGATGGATTTCGGTATTAATGAAACTAGCTTAGAACTCATGCTTATGCACGGGCACAATACACACACACATTATATACTTATATAAGTTTTTATCTAATAAGTAACGAACTATTTATAGTATTATGTAAGAGGTTAATAAATTTAAATTATTTTCAGTTAGATAACAAATATCATCCTCCAATTTGTGGTTGGAGCCAAACCTTTTTCTATTTTTTCAAGAAAATATGTTTGGTATTTATCAAAATGCGGTTGTCTTAAATATTTTTAAAAACAAAAGCATAACATACCCATCATTCAAAAGAGATCCAATATTCCTATAATAAAGAAAGAATTTGGCAAATTTGGATATATGGGAGAATCACTAATTGGATAGAGAAAATATATGACGCATTAGATACAAGTGTGGGGTCCACCTTCGCGTGAGAGGGTAGATACATTTATTCGATGCATGTAATACCACCTCATTTCGATGGGTAAACTAATAGGTTTGGCAAGCTTAGAGTGTGAGACTGTGACAAAAGAGCTCACATGTGGCGAAAGTAGGATTTGAGTACAATCAAACTGAGTTTTACTCAATTAGCTAGCTAAATTATGTCATCTCACATAAGCACAGAGGATATAGGCTTATATCATCTTGGGTTGTTGTACTCTAAATGGGCTTATACATGAAAAGGAACTAGAGCACTAAATGGGCTATCTTTAGAGTCCAAACATGAACTGAAAAAATAATAGTTGTTGTTATGCTTGGTTCAACTGAAAATATTTTTTGATCGTTAAATATTTTCAAGTGTTTAGCTATATTCTTGAAAATGGTATGGAAAACCTGTAGTTGGCAAAGATCAATGGTGAATGACGGCCAATGGTGGGGGCAACAAGTGGCTAGTGGTAGTCGGTGAACCACTTTGGCAATGGCAATGGTGGTTGTAATTTGTAAACCGAGGATGTTATTGTGGTAGTTAGGTATAATGAGGGGTGGAGGGTCGGTTGATAAGTTTTGGGTGAGGTGGAAAATGATTTATGGAAAATGAAAGCGTAAACCAATTTCCGCCACAAGTGCCTTTGTTTTTTGGTCAATCGGAAGAAAATTTTGGTTGAGCAATATTTTCAATCATCACAAACACTCACATATGAGGAAATTTTTTTTCATCAAACCATACACAGTTGTGTAAATGACAAATGTTTCCAGTTGACAGGCCAAAAAAATGGAATATATATAGAGGAATAAATATATTGTTATATAATTACCACTTACCAAATTACCGTTAGATTAAGTGTCAGAACTTGGGCTTGCAGGATGGTTGGATCACCACTTCTACATTTTTAATGGGAATGTATCTCTCAATTAGTAGTGATTTTTTTTTCATGCCATGATGACCTAAATCTACATCATATGATAAAATAAATAAATAATAATTTATAATATTTGAACTATTATGGAAACACCTAGAGTGTTAACAATTAAATTTATATGAGTTAAATGATGCAAATAAAGAAGTGAGTCGCTTTGGGATGATTGCAAATTAGGTGCATTAATACAAGACTATTTTGGATATACACCATTATAAGTTTCTTTAAAAAAATTTATCCTCTCTCCCCGTGTATGTATTAAAAATACTTAGTATTCTAAAAAAAAAAAGTGCATCAATACAGAAATTCCAATTATTAATCCCATTTGGCATGATACCATTTAGGTTAGCCACAATAAATTCGAAATTACTCATCTCATAATTCATGTCAAGATAGTTTGACTTTGGCACAAACACTAAACATGGGAAAATTATTGTACACTCCGGGAGTACCATAAATGCATACTTCCCACTCTCATATGAATTGTGGATCCTACTATAAATTTAATTAGTGGGACTCACAATTTCATGAGAATGAGGAGTATGCATTTATAGTACTCTTAGAGTGTTATATAATTACCCTAAACATGGTATTGTGTCTTAATTGTATTGATGAGTTGTAATTTTAGCATTTTTCGAAAATTCAATTAGATTTCAAATTGGAATTTAATTAGAGTTTAATTTTGCCTCATGTGTCTCATCTAATCTAAGCTTTTAAATTTTTGTGCAAAGTGAATTAATTTAATGTAAAAATTAGATTTCAATTAGAGTTTAATTTTGTGTCACATGTCTTATCTAATTTAATTTTTTTTTTAATTTTTGTGCCAAATAAATTAATTTAGTGTAGAAAACGAGGACTCCAATATATACATACATACATACATATATATATATATATATTAATAGCCAAAATTAAGAGAAAATTCTATTAGATTTCAAATTGGAATTCAATTAGAGTCTAATTTTATGTCATGTGTTTTATCTAATCTAAGCTTTTAAATTTTTGTGCCAAGTAATTTAGTGTAAAAATTGAATTTCAATTAAAGTTTAATTTTGCCCCACATGTCTTATTTAATTTATTTATTTTTAATTTTTGTACCAAGTGAGTTAAATCAATGTAGAAAATCAGGAGTCCAATATAAATAAACTTAGGTAATATATATATATATATATATATATATATATATATATATATATATATGTATGTATGTATGTATGTATGTATATATGTATGTATATTTTAAAACCAAAGCTTAGAGCAAATTTGAATAGAATCAAAATTAGATTTTGTTTTTATTAGCTTTCATATAAATTCAATTTTTTAGATTTTTTCTATTATTTTTTTTCTCCTGAACTAATGAGTATATATATTTTTTTATTGTTTCTATTTAAATATTTTGTATGTGAAGATCTTGAACATAACAAACTGTAATTTAGCTAAATGATTCCATGCACCTATGCCCCTATTCAATTTAGGAGATACTATTGAACCAATTTATTCTTTTATTTTTTATTGAATTTAGTAGAATTTCACGGACAATGATAGTGAGTTAATATTGTATATGTAGTGTCTAATAGTGATTTTCACAATTATATACATAATAACAATATAATAAGAAACTTGGCATAACCAATATTATTAAAATTGCAAGGAAAAAATCATTTTAGTAACTCCAAATGTTCTGATCAAACTAATGTCTTATATATTTAATAATTCAAACTAATATCAATAGTATCATTACAATTCATAATTCTTGTGCGTAAGCACGTTTACATACTAGTATATTATAAAAGTTGGATTCTAAAACTAATGGATACATAAAATAATGACACATGTACCTTTACTAAAGCACATAAACTTAACACGTAACGAAATCCTCAATAAATGTAGAGTGATATGGACTAATACTCCCTCTATCCCAGTTTGTTTGTCCTCTATTCCATTTTAGGATATCCCAAAATATTATCCTATTTCTAAAAATAAAAGTTATTAATTTACTAATATTCCTAGTATACCCCTAATTTATTTTCAAAACTATTTGAAAAGAAAACTAACAAATATTTAAAAAATCAATCTAATTGGAGCACATTTTTAGTTGCCTCATTAAGAATAACTCTTTTTTTTTAAATGCTGATAAATTTATTTAAGAGTAGTTTTGTAAACTTATATATTTTTATAAGGTAGACAAGATAATAAATGATGTTCTCTTAAAAATTTTGATTTTTCAAACAGGACAAACAAATTGAGATGGAGGGAGTAATAGTTTGCGGCAAGTTTTCAATCTGTTTAAGTGATATACATCAACCAATTATGCCACATGTCATGTTATTCAATGGCACAATAATTTTAGAGACTTAATGACTAATAATTAAAAAGGAATAAAATACTCGTAAAGATATTTTATTACAAATGAATCCGAATGACCATTCATTTATTATTAAATCCTTTCATTTTCTTTTTTATATATATAAAATCAAAATTTACCACTTTACATATAATTCTCTGCTCACAAATAATACATATACAATTTAATCAAAATTTTACAAATGGTTCTATAAATCTTCTTGGCCTAGTAATATATTTTGTGAAAAGAGCAGGCGTGAATTTAAGCAAAGAGTCAAGACTCAAGAATCTAGTCGAAATGTTACATGCCTATTACATTTTCATTGTATATTGAGTTCTAGTTTGAAGTACAATGGAAAAGCAAATACAGATCCCATGGGTCAAAATTTAATTCAGTTTTGCCCTCTCTCCTTCAACCAAGATTTGCCATTTCAATTTGGGAAGTAGATCTAGCGAAAGATCCTATCTTGTCCCATAAGGGCAATTAGTAAAGTTGAAGTTCATGAGTAGCAAAAAAAGCACTTGAATGACCTTAGGTTATTATTCCCCTAAGTCTGTGTTATGTACTGTTGAAATTAAATTAATGCTACCAAGCTAAGTTCAAGAAACAAACAACAAAAAATTCAATATATTTGTATTTCATGCATTCTAAAGAATCTAAACTACCATCTGAAATTGCGGTTTTAAGGGAATGGGATCATTTGTTCTCAGGATGACCAATTGACCATAAAAGCCGGTTTTTATTATTATTTTTTTATTATATAAAAAAGCTGCTAATTCATGAAAAGAAAAGAAAAGAAAATTTCAGAAAGTGTACTAATAGACCACCTTGTACCCCATCTATCTATGTTGCAGCCACTTGATTTAGGAAAATTAGAAGAGAATTATGATGAATCAAATAATTATGTTAGGACCATCAAAAATTGCATAATTTTGTGCCATAATTCACCTTGTGGCGAGTTGTGATTGGTGAAGGTGTGTCTGTGGGCCATGTGGGGACATACCTTAAACATAGCTTTTTTTTTTTTTTTTTTTTTTTTTTTTTTTTTTTTGAGAAACAATGAAAACAGAGCTTGACTGGACTTATAGCCTAGCCTATCTCAATCAGGAAAATATTCTCCGTAAGTGTAACGCTGATGCACGTCACAAATATCCAGTGTCTTCTCAAGTTTAACCACCAAAAAGAAGAGTAGATGGGCCGACCAAAGTTAAACCCATTTAGAAAAATTTTCCAACTCCTTTTATGCACTTAAAATCCTCACTTCAAAATAAATAAATAATATACATCCCTTAAGGAAAAAAAATACTTTTTTTTGGGTAAAGAATTATGAACTCCTTCCTCTCAAAATATTTTTTTTTTAAAAGTGTAAAAAATTTTAAATTCTAATACTCAAGAAGACCACACTTTAAGAAAGCCAAAAATTATCTAAGAAAATTAATATTTTTTTCCCAGAATTTTGGCCCCTAAAAATTATGAGCCCCTTGCCCCCCTTCCTCTCAAAGAAACAAAAAATGTGTCGAATTTTTCAAATTCTAATATTCAAGAGGTTCACACTTTAAAAAAAAAAAAAATCCCCAATAATCTCATTAATGAGAACAAAGCCATATAAGTATATTATAGAGAAAATATAAACGTCTTATTTTAATTCATTCTTGTAGTATTAAAATCAAGCCTTTGAAATTCTCAATTTTGTGTCACAATTTCCTATCAATTGAGCTTAGCTTTATAGAATCGTAAATGAAAGAATGAAATCTAATAAAAAATCATAAAGTTAAGAAATTACTTATAAAAAAACAGGAATATAAAATTAAGAACTTCAATTGTTCAAACACATTGAATCAAGAATCTTCGCATGATTTTCGTTCATATAAGTATAATATTTTTCATTAACACTTTTTAAGCAAACACAAATATATTAAAATCTGGGCCCCCAAAACAAGAATTTCTGACTAATTGGTTTGATCCAACTCTTTTTTCTAGAGATGTTGGACAACGGCTAAGAGGATCAAAGGTTTTTTTCTTTCTTTCTTTAGAAGAAGAATGAATGAGGCCCAGATATTGGTCAAGTACTGTAAAAATTGGAGGTAAGATATTGGAGGAAATTAAACTCATTGGGCAGAAGAATAAATTAAGCCGATGAATTTAATATCCTCCAATTCTCACTTACAACTTATACACTATATACATAAGCTCTGAATGTTTGTGTAATTTGACTGGAGGTAAGATATTGGAGGAAACTAAACCCAATATGATAAACTATGCCAATGGGATTAATTTCATCCAATTCTCACATACAGCTTGTGCACTGCCACTATTCTATTACTTCCAAATTCCAATCACTCTGAAAATTTATTCCAACTCTTCTGGGCTCTGCTGTTTATAACAATAAGAAACACACAATTCACATGATATCAAACAAATCTTCACCAATGGAAAAGTGGGGATGGAAAAAATATTGTGACACTTTTGCCGTTGGTTATTTACTAGAACAATGCCCTCCTTGTTGGCCAGATAACAACAGTTTGTTGCGATTTGAGCAGCATTTGTCCTCTACATTGCATGAGTTGAGTTTAAAGTTTAAAGGAGAGAGAATAAACAATTGATGATTAAAAATTAGTACATGAAAAAAAGTCTAATTGGCTAATTGTGCAAGATCGAAATTTTTGTTAAGACTAAAGATTATTATATGATTAAAATAGTTTAAAATAAACAATGAAATTTTTAAATTTTCCCAAACATTTAGTAATATTCAAAAATGTTAATGCAGTTATATTTTGGTGCGAAATTCTTTTCGTTAATATCTATTTACTATATGGGAAACCCTAAACCCTAAATTGTGTGGATTTAATTGAATTATATTATTGTTTCAAAGTATGTTGTATGAGTCTGTGTTAAGTTTTACATAGTGTGCTTACTGGATGTGGAGGGCAAAGGATGATTCGACCAGGTCTAGAAATTTTGAGGAGGTGGATTGTTTAAAAAGGGAGTTGAATGTTCTATATGATAAGAAAGAGAAGATGTGGCAGCAGCGGGCTAGGGTTTCATGGTTGCAACATGGCGATTGCAATACAAAATTTTTCCATGGTACAGCAACCCAAAGGAAGAGAAAAAATTTCATTAAGGGGGTGCATGATGGGAATGGGGTGTGGCAAGAAGGGGATGAGGTAGTTTCGGCCATGCTAGTGGACTTCTATTCTCACCTCTTCTCTTCTTCTAACCCTCATGATTTGGATCGAATTTTGAGTGGGGTTCAGCCTGTGGTATCTGATGAAATGAGAGCAAATCTTGATAAGCCTTTTTCTAGTGAGGAGGTCGGTCAGGCAATCAGGGAGATGGCCCCGCTAAAAGCTCCAGGACCGGATGGTATGCCACCTCTTTTCTTTCAAACCTATTGGACTAAAGTAAGTATGGATGTTACTCAGGCTGTGCTATCTTGTTTAAATTATGGGTCTATTCTCAAATCTATAAATCATACTTTTATTGATTTGATCCCAAAAGTTAACAATCCTGAAAGAGTATCTGATTTTAGACCTATTAGCCTCTGTAATGTTATTTATAAGATTATTAGTAAGGTGATTGCTAACCGGAGCAAATCCTCCTCAAATTGGGTTTTCAGGAGTCATGGGTGGCTTTGATAATGGAATGTGTTACCACAGTGTCTTATTCTATAATGGTGAATGGTGAACCAAAGGGTCTGATCAAACCTTCCAGAGGATTGCGTCAAGGGGATCCCTTTTCTCCTTATTTGTTCTTTTTTTGTGCGGAGGGGCTGAATGCTCTTCTGAGACAAGCAACGGTAAATGGTGATATCCACGGGTTCTCTTTGTGTTGAAATGGGCCTAAACTTACCCATCTATTTTTTGCAGATGATTGCTTGATTTTTTATAGGTCTACCTTGGAGGAATGTGCTAAAATCCAAGAGTTGCTTGCTGTGTATGAGGCTGTTTCGGGTCAGATGATTAACAGGGAGAAAACAACCTTATTTTTTAGCAAGAACACAGATGCACAAGCTCAAGAGGCTATTAAAGTGGCACTTAATGTTCCAGCCATCCAGCATTATGAGAAGTACTTGGGGCTACCATCTTTTGTTGGTAGAAATAAAAGGGCCTGTTTTACGCAGATTAAAGAAAGGATCTGGGCTAAAATGCAAGGTTGGAAGGAAAAGCTTCTGTCTCAAGCTGGTAAGGAAGTGATGATCAAGGCGGTGGTTCAATCTATACCGGCCTACTCTATGGGTGTCTTCAAGCTTCCGGTTGGTCTATGTAAAGGTATTGAAGCAATGATTCGTAAGTTTTGGTGGGTTAGTGGTGACTCGAAGAAAATCCATTGGGTAAAGTGGAGTTCTCTTTGCTCCTTAAAATCAATTGGAGGGATGGGGTTTCGGGATCTTTAGAAGTTTAATAATGCAATGTTAGCAAAACAAGTGTGGCGACTTATTCACCAAAAGGAGACCCTTCTTTTTAAAGTATTTAGTGCAAAATATTTTCGAAATGGCTGTGTTCTTGATGCTCCTATTTCACCAAAATGTTCCTATGCATGGAGGAGTATTTTGCAAGCTCGTGATGTAATAAATAAAGGAGCAATTTGGCGAGTTGGGAATGGGGAATTGATTGATATTTGGAGACATAGGTGGCTATCTGACCTGCACCACAGCAAAATTATTTCTCCTCGAGCCAATACCTCTGTAAATCAAGTTAGTGAGCTTTTTGTTCCCCACACAACAACCTGGGACCCGGGTAAATTGGCCCTTTGTTTTTTGCCTTGGGAAGCTGAGATAGTTAGCCAGATTCAGGTCTGTACGGTTGGGGAGGAGGATGTGCTCATTTGGCCGTTGATGGTAGATGGTGAATATAGTGTTCGGAGTGCCTATCACTTTCTTGTTGCTGTCGAGGACTGTCTTGCGCCTAGCTCATCCTCGTTGGCTCATGATCATGCTATGTGGAAGAAGATTTGGAAGATGAAGGTGCCTAATAAAATCCGGCACTTTATCTGGCGTGCTGCAAAGGACTCGCTTCCTACAAAGGGGAATTTAAAGGCTCAGCATGTACTTGTGGATGATGTCTGTGAGGGGTGTGGGGATTACTCGGAGTCGACATTGCATTTCTTGTGGCTTTGTGATCAAGCTCGGGCTGTTTTGATGTCAGGTCCGGAGTTCCAATTTCTAATTCGGAAATGATGTAGGTCATTTGTTGAACTTTTAGAGCATCTGTTCAATGAAGGGACGAGCTTACAGGTGGCTGTGTTTGCCACAATTTACTGGTGTTTGTGGGAGCGGAGAAATCGAATTAAAGTGCGACAAACCTCATGGCAGATTCACAAGATTGAAGACCGTGCGAGAATGATGGTCCGTGAATTCTGGGATGCCAATGATCAGGAGCAGCAACAGTCTGTGCGTCGTCCTTTAGCTCGTTGGTCACCTCCACTTGCTGGCACCTACAAAGCTAATTTTGATGCTGCGTTATTTGAAGAGCTGCACTGTGCAGGACTTGGCGTCGTGTATCGAGATCATTTAGGCCAAGTTATTGCTGCCTTAAGTCAAAGGATTAGTCTACCCAGTACAGTGGAGATGGCTGAAGCCTTGGCTGCCAGACGAGCTATGGAGTTTGCCAGAGAACTAATCCTTTTTGATGTCATATTGGAGGGTGATTGCCTGCGGGTTGTGAGAGCTTTAAATGCTTCTGGTGGGTGCAATACTTTGTATGGCCATGTAGTCAATGAAACTAAGAGGTTAGGGGCAGCATTGAGGCACTGTAGTTACCAGCATGTTGGTCGGGATGGGAATAAATTAGCTCATTCTTTAGCTAGGAGAGCAGTTTCAACTGCAGATATTGATGTTTGGGTAGAAGATCTACCTGGGGATTTGGACGCTGTGTTCCAATCCGATTTGTCTTAATTTGTTTTCTATCTTTAATAAAACTACGCTTACATTCTTCTCCAAAAAAAAAAAAAAAAAAAAAAAACATAGTGTGCTTACTAGAAAAATCTTGAATTTATAAGTGATTACAAGAAATTTCAATTATGACTTCTTTTTTTTTTAAGAAAAGCCCAAATTGCAACTTGGCTAGTTATTTAGGAGGTAAGTGGCTAAATTCAAATGTGACTAGTATAAACCATATCATCAAGAATTTTAAATTCATTACAGAAGAAAAATATTTAATTAATCCTTATATTCATTTAGATTTTGTTTTTGTTTATTAGTTATGATGACCGCTGGGATTCTCAAACAAATTCAACCGTTTCAACATTGCTAATTTATTTCTAGATCAAGCCTTTTCAATACCCAACTATTCATAAATTTCAAATTCGAGGGGTGCGCTTCAACATTGCTAATTTATTTGGGTTTGGCTTACCTTCAATACTTTTTTAACTATACATGTTCTTTTGTTTTAAATATACAATGCCAAATGATAGTGAGTTTTAATCGCCACATTTTATTTAGTTAGTAAGTGATATGACAGTCTCTCATTAAAACAAAAGGAGATTTCAGTTAAAAAAATACTAAAAGTAAGCCAAACCCAATTTATTTCTAGATCAAGCCTTTTCAATACCCAACTATTCATAAATTTCAAATTCCAATATCTAGGGGTGTTCGTAGTGTAATGCGGTGTGATTTTGGATCATTTTTAGCATCACACTTTACGGTGTGGTTTTGCCAAAACCATAATTGTACCACACCTCATTTTTGTGGTCACATGTGTAATGTGGTGCGATTTAAAATTTAGCCAAAACCATAACTGCAACACATCTCAGTTTGCAGTTACATGTGCAGTGCGGGGTATAAGATGCAGTTTGAAGTTTGTACATTTTTCAAATTTTGGTCTTTTCCTACCCAGCCTAAAGTTGATTTTTTCCTTTTGTTTTAGGCCAAGTTTTAAACTATTGAGCTAGTTTTTCTTTATTTTGGGCTGGCTTTTCTAATCAATACTTGTTAGGGTTATTAAACTTTTTTTTTTTTTAAACTAGGGTTATTAAACTATTAATAATATATTTAATATTTAAAAAAATAAACATATTAATATATAGCAAGGGTGTGGTATGGTGCGGTTTGTGTGGTTTTTTTTATTATAAAACTGCAAACTGCACTTCACTATGCGGTGCGAGGCACTGTTAATTGCGGTGCAGTGCGGTTATGCCATTTTGTTGGTGGTTTTGATACAATTTTTGTGGTTTGTGTGGTTTTGCGGTTTAGTGAACACCCATCTATTGTTTGCTCTTTTCTTTTTCCCATTGTTTTTACCTTTTTTATGTACTTTTTAAATTTATGCAATAAGGAGAAGGAGGAAAATATGGAGACGATGATATAGATAAAATTAGTTTAGCTCATTCTTTTCAAATATTTGGAATTTTTTTTTATAGTTACTTATTAAGTTTTTATTGTTCTTGATCTGTTGCAATATAATATTTGTATGTTTTTTTTTTTTTATTCTAAGGATTTATACTAACTTCTTATTGATGATTTTTTTTCAAGGATTTGTCTTTCATTTATAGATTTTAATATGATTTTTGTAATTTGATTTTGATCCAAGGAGATTTATACATTGGCATTTGTGGTCATGGCACAAATGAAATGGTGTTGAGCTTAAACTACTAATTAAGGTAAAACTCATCCATGTTCTTCATTTTTCTTCTTCATTTTTTGTCTTTTTGTTCCTATGAGAGTCTTAGGTTATTTCAAATGAGCAATGATCCTTCTTATGATTTTCTGTTTATTGGTTTTGCAATATGTGATTTGATCCTTGACCCAATAAAACTTGGAATTGTCATGAAATGGACTTTTTTTCTTCAATAAAATGAATAAAACATCTCCCTATAGGCTCATATATGTATTCACACTTGTATTTTGTGCAATACTCTATAGGTTGTTTGGTGAATGATTGTTAATCATTCATTTTCTATATTTCTATTTAATTCATTTTTAAAAATGCTACTTGTAAGGACACGATTTGTGACGACCCATAATAATATTGGGTTCGCACGTAAAAAGGCTCAAACAATATCATTTATAGAGCGTGGGTTTGAAAGGCTAGGCCTTGATCAACAGACGGTGGTTTTTTCATGGTATTCATACATAATTAAAGCATGTTCGCCCTAGGAGTCTTTCTCCTGGAGGCGGGTTGGGTGGCTCTAGTTTTTTGGCCATTTTTCCCAGCCCCTTTCTTGGTGCATTAACCTTCACAGTATATTGCCCTTCTTGGTTGATCTTAGCCTTCCACTTGTTGGTCAAGCAAGTGCCTACTTCTGTACCCGTCCCATCAGCTGTCCCTCTTTGCTTTCTGTTAGTTGCGATGATCGAAGTCACCCTGTCTAGGCGTCTTTTTTCATTAACATGGTCAGGACGCTGGCGGGTGCATTTAATGCGGAGGGGACGTATTTACCCTGAACCAGTTTTGCACCGTACCCCCACGTGGGTCACATTCTACTCGCATCTCCTTCAGGGGGTTTTTTAGGGGCTGCCTTCATCGAGACGTTGCTCTTCCCCTTGAAGTCCTAGAGTGCCGAGGATAGGGTCATCCTTGGCTGTTCCCCTCGACACTTCGACCTTTCCCATTCATCCTCGGCACACACCCTCCTCGGCATGGGCCCCGAGCCCTAATAGAGCGTGGGCCGGATCATAAGTTCCCTGACCCCACAATAGCCCCTCAAAATCCTGCTATCCGACTCCTCAGACGGATAAGAGGGTTTTGATGACATCAGATATCTGTCAATGCCTGTCAATCCTTGTCACCTATCGGTTCCTGAGACTTTTCGTTTGCCCGAGACACGTTCCTAGAGCCCTTGGAAGGTGAAACGTGGTCTCATTAAATACGGGCAGCTCTGTGTTTCCCACGTTCTACGGCATGATGAAGATCAAACGGTGGTGATTCCTTGGTCTTTATGGGCGGGAAAATTTGTGCAGTTACCCTAGAAAGTATAAAAGATTTTTTGGAACGGATCTGTCTCTTCAGTTTTGCACTTAAGAGTTTTAGCGCGTATACCTTGGGTTCATCTGAACTTTCGTCCAAACTCAAGTCTATCTCCAGCACAAAAAGCCTGTCCGAAGCGTCTTTCCTCTTTTATGTAAGTTCCTTGCCTCCATTAACTCGTGTTTTTTTCTTTTCTGGGTTTATTTTTCTCTGGTTCCCTTTCTTCCCCCGTCGCTGGTTGAGTTTGTTTAGTAAATCATAGAGATGGCTAAATCGAGACTGAGGAAATTAGTCGATACTGAAGAGGCGATGAATAAGTTCATCGCCGATTACCGGATTCCTCCCAACGTAAGTCTGAGGCATTGTAAGATGGGGGAGTGGCACTATAAGAGGGAAACGGGCGAGGTAGTAATTCCCGTCCTCGCCTTTGTAGAGGGGGGTATGAGAATCCCTATGGGGCTGGTAACGAGGGGTTACCTCAGGCACTTCCGATTAGCCCCCACCCAGTGCACCGGCAACATGTTTAGGATTCTGGGTTGCGTGGATACCTTAAACGAAAAGATGGGGTTAAGACTGACCCACCATGACGTAAATTGGTGCTATAATCTCCAAAATTTGAAGGGGAAATCCTACTACATGAAGACAAGAGACGAAATGGTTCGACTAATTCAATGCCTCCCTGATTCCAACAAGGGGTTAAATAAGGATTTCCTCATCGTCTCCAGTGAATGGCATGATGGCAATCCGTGCCCCATAGTAGAAGGAGAACCAGGTGAGGTATAGGGAATGGAAGGGCGCTGACCCTTTGCGCCATTCTAATCTGATGTGGTTCGGTAACTAACCATGCATATGTGTTTTTCTTTTGTAGATCCACACGCTTATCAACGGCATTTTCACTTAGTTAACCGGGTGGACTTGGAGACCGTTCTACAAGCGGCAGTTTTGGTAAATGACGGAGATGGTCAAGTCCGAGCAGCTCACAAAATATTAGGGTACGCTCCCGTTCAGAAGTCATTTGCCGACCCTAGGCACGTGATCAGTGCCAGTCGTCCTCGGCTTCCAAAAATTACCGTGGTCGAGACAGGATTTTTAATCTCCGAAGTACCATCTGTCCCAGAGAGCATCCCACTGGTGGACCTCTCCTCATCTCATCAAGTAGCGGAGGACGAAGGCGAGTTAGATCAGGCCGAGGAAGGGTTTGGGGTGTTTGACCTAGCCAACCAATCTGAGGATCCTTCTGGTGATATAGGTGACCCAGCCTTGTCCAAGGCGGAATTGCCATCAATAGGCACATCTTCTCAAGCCGAGATGGGACTCAAGAGAAAGCCCCCGACCAGCCTATTCGAACTCTTCGAGGGTCAACCAGGGAAGGATGCGCAGGGAACGCCACAACCCAATGCTCCTTTCCCACCACCTCAGCCCCAGACTGTCCAGACTAGGTCATCCTCCACAAAGTCACAGCGACAATCCCCCCGCCCCAAACTTCCTGCTCCTTCCCAACCAGCTCTGCCTCCTCGGCCGGAAGGCACTGATTCAAAGAGAAAGAGGAGCCCCAAGGGCAAGGAAACCATGGATGGAGGGAAATCCCAACCTTCTAAGGAGAGGGAGGAAGCCCCGCGTGCGAAACAATTGAAAATTGGGCACCAAAGCAAGGGTAAAGAGACTGAATCTCAATCTTCCCAAGGCAAGGGAAAGGGGATCGAGGCCCAATCCTTGCCAAATGCTTGGCTTTCTGCCCCAATACTTCACGGGGGGCCACTGCTGGAAACTGCGTCCATGAGGGACCTTGGAAATGGCGAGGGTGGCTACGTGGCAGACGCACTAGGGAGAACCATGCTATTTCCCACCGACGTGGATGGGCTGAAGAAAATGAGGATGCAGGAGGTCTTCCTCAATACGAAGAGGTACTTGGGCATGGTAAGGCTCTTGAAACCTAAAACTTTATTAACTCTCACTCCTGGTTTGTCATTCACGATGTATTTATCTCCCTTGACAGGCTCTCCAGGCCACCTATAGGATGGAGGAAGAGGTGAACAATCAGAGTAAGGCGGCCGAGAATGAACGCTCCAAGCGCTTAGTGGCCACGCGGACTCTCAAAGCTTCTGAGGACGACCTCGCCAAGGCCAAGACTGCCCTAACAGACGCTATCCGAGATAGGGATAGCACCTCGGCGTGTTTAGCTAGCGCCCAAAAACAGGCCGAGGATCAAACAAAACGTCTGCTAGAAGCCGAGGATCAGTTGCGAATAGCCAAGGAGTTGATTAATGATTTAAATAAAAGACTGATCATGGCAGAGCATGACAAAGGTGTGGCGGAGTATGCCCGCGACGAAGCCATGAGGGCCAAGCGGGAGGCCGAGTTTGCCAGAAACAAGGCTGAGGTTGCCAAGGAAACGGCCGAGGATGATGGTTATAACGCGGGGCTAGCCAAAACCCAAGCCATCCTTAAAGCCCTGATTCCCAGAGTATGCAGGCTTTACTGCTCCCAGGTTTGGGAAGAGACCTTGAAGCGAGCTGGGGTGAATGCTTCATCCGATTTGTGGAAAACGGAGAACATATTTTACCCTACAGCCATCCGTAAGGACACCTCCACCAGCTCCAAGGCCGTGAGCGACCAACATGAGGGAGGGGTCACTCAGTCAGATACTGTACAGGTCGGCGCCTCTCCTGGCAAGCCGCTTAAAAGGGGAGAGCTTCAGGATGTGATAGAAGCATCTCAGCGTACGGATCCCGAGGTACCCGAAGAGGTTGCTGAGCCTGTGGCCGGCACTCAAATGCCAAATGCCGAAGAGCCAGCCATACTTGCCCAGCCCCTACAGGCAATTCCCCTTGCTGTGGTCCCTCAGAGCACCGAAGCCGATCCTGTTCAGTCTTCCCCAGAAGGGACTATCCTCCAGGGCACCGAAGCTGATCCCGTTCCTCCTTCCCAGGACGTGGCCGATGCAAAATTAAAGAAGTAGAAACCCCGGCCAGGCTTCGTATTTGTTTTTAGTTTAACGATCAACTTGTTTCTTTTTCATTTTGAAAACTTTGTAATCCGCTAGTAGTTTGAACCTGTTGAACACGTAAATGAAATTCTTTTCTACCATTTTTCTTTTGGTTACTTGTTAGTTGCCCTTGTCGATACTTACTATTGTTTATGAATTTTGAACTAATTATCTTAACACGTATGAATAGTTGTGCATGCGATATATTTAGAATCATGCTTTAGAACGTTAGCTTACCTACACCTGTAGAGCCTTGAACTCATGTCTGACCCTCATTCAATGGAGATATAGGCATCATCCAAGATGTCACGTGTAGTGTTAGGTCCTGCTTAGTATCCAGGTTTCTTTAAAGTAGTTGGCTTCCCCATAGGTTTGACTTGATATTTAAGTAGTTGGTTTCCCCCTAGTTTGAATCCGAGGACCATGTAATACCTTGGTTCTGTCCAAAACTTGATATTTAAGTAGTTGGTTTCCCCATAGGTTTGAGTCCGAGGACCATGTAATACCTTGGTTCTGTCCAAAACTTGATTTTTAAGTAGTTGGTTTCCCCATAGGTTTGAGTCTGAGGACCATGCAATATCTTGGTTCTGTCCAAAACTTGATATTTAAGTAGTTGGTTTCCCCATAGGTTTGAGTCCGAGGACCATGCAATACCTTGGTTCTGTCCAAAACTTGATTTTTAAGTAGTTGGTTTCCCCATAAGTTTGAGTCTGAGGACCATGCAATATCTTGGTTCTGTCCAAAACTTGATTTTTAAGTAGTTGGTTTCCCTATAGGTTTGGGTCCGAGGACCATGCAATACCTTGGTTCTGTCCAAAACTTGATATTTAAGTAGTTGGTTTCCCCATAGGTTTGAGTCCGAGGACCATGCAATACCTTGGTTCTGTCCAAAACTTGATTTTTAAGTAGTTGGTTTCCCCATAGGTTTGAGTCTAAGGACCATGCAATATCTTGGTTCTGTCCAAAACTTGATTTTTAAGTAGTTGGTTTCCCTATAGGTTTGGGTCCGAGGACCATGCAATACCTTGGTTCTGTCCAAAACTTGATATTTAAGTAGTTGGTTTCCCCATAGGTTTGAGTCCGAGGACCATGCAATACCTTGGTTCTGTCCAAAACTTGATTTTTAAGTAGTTGGTTTCCCCAAAGGTTTGAATCCGAGGACCATGCAATACCTTGATTCTGTCCAAAACTTGATTTTTAAATAGTTGGTTTCCCCATAGGTTTGGGTCCGAGGACCATGCAATACCTTGGTTCTGTCCAAAACTTGATTTTGCAATACCTTGGTTCTGTCCAAAACTTGATTTTTAAGCAGTTGGTTTCCCTATAGGTTTAAGTCCAAGGACCATGCAATACCTTGGTTCTGTCAAAAACTTGATTTTTAAGTAGTTGGTTTCCCCATAGGTTTGAGTCTGAGGATCATGCCATACCTTGGTTCTGTCCAAAACTTGATTTTTAAGTAGTTGGTTTCCCCATAGGTTTGAGTCTGAGGACCATGCAATACATTGGTTTCGTCCAAAACTTGATTTTTAAATAGTTGGTTTCCCCATAGGTTTGGGTCGGAGGACCATGCAATACCTTGGTTCCGTCCAAAACTTGATATTTAAGTAGCTGGTTTCCCCATAGGTTTAGGTCCGAGGACCATGCAATACCTTGGTTCTGTCCAAAACTTGATATTTAAGTAGTTGGTTTCCCCATAGGTTTGAGTCCGAGAACCATGCAATACCTTGGTTCTGTCCAAAACTTGATTTTTAAGTAGTTGGTTTCCCCATAGGTTTAGATCCGAGGACCATGCAATACCTTGGTTCTGTCCAAAACTTGATATTTAAGTAGTTGGTTTCCCCATAGGTTTGGGTCCGAGGACCATGCAATACCTTGGTTCTGTCCAAAACTTGATTTTTAAGTAGTTGGTTTCCCCATAGGTTTGGGTCCGAGGACCATGCAATACCTTGGTTCTGTCCAAAACTTGATTTTTAAGTAGTTGGTTTCC
The DNA here is from genome assembly GCF_932294415.1 of Quercus robur. Taxonomy (NCBI): domain Eukaryota; kingdom Viridiplantae; phylum Streptophyta; class Magnoliopsida; order Fagales; family Fagaceae; genus Quercus; species Quercus robur. The sequence continues at coordinate 42,556,106 of NC_065538.1, read as the reverse complement.
CCATAGGTTTGAGTCCGAGGACCATGCAATACCTTGGTTCTGTCCAAAACTTGATATTTAAGTAGTTGGTTTCCCCATAGGTTTGAGTCCGAGGACCATGCAATACCTTGGTTCTGTCCAAAACTTGATATTGATAAGTAGTTGGTGGAATTAACCCCTCGGCTATGGCATGGGACCTTGGTTTAAGGGGAATTAGCTCCTCGGCCAAGCCCCTTGAACCATCCGTGCGGCTGACGCTACGAAGCGCAGTCCCTAGTAAAGAAATATAGCCCCTAGTGGAGTTTTACACTAGAACACTACAATCGGCTATTAAAAAAGATAAGGGGACTGTCTCGACCTACCGTCTATGCCAACACACAAGCCTTTCCCACAGACGGCGCCAATTGTAAGAACACGATTTGTGACGACCCATAATAATATTGGGTTCGCACGTAAAAAGGTCTAAACAATATCATTTATAGAGCGAGGGTTTGAAAGGCTAGGCCTTGATCAACAGACGGTGGTTTTTTCATGGTATTCATACATAATTAAAGCATGTTCGCCCTAGGAATCTTTCTTCTAGAGGCGGGCTGGGAGGCTCTAGTTTTTTGGCCATTTTTCCCAGCCCCTTTCTTGGTGCATTAACCTTCACATTATATAGCCCTTCTTGATTGATCTTAGCCCTCCACTTGTTGGTCAGGCAGGTGCCTACTTCTGTACCCGTCCCATTAGCTGTCCCTCTTTGCTTTCTGTTAGTTGTGATGATCGAAGTCACCCTATCTAGGCGTCTTTTCTCATTAACATGATCAGGATGCTGGCGGGTACATTTAATGCGGAGGGGACGTATTTACCCTGAACCAGTTTTGCACCGTACCCCCACGTGGGTCCCATTCTACTCGCATCTCCTTCAGAGGGTTTTTTGGGGGTTGCCTTCATCGAGACGTTGCTCTTCCCCTTGAAGTCCTAGAGTGTCGATGACAGGGTCGTCCTTGGCTGTTCCCCTCGACACTTCGGCCTTTCCCATTCGTCCTCGGCACACACCCTCCTCGGCATGGGCCCCGAGCCCTAATAGAGCGTGGGCCGGATCATAAGTTCCCTGTCCCCACACTACTTTTTTTTAATTTTTTTAATACAAGATATAAATTCTACTCTAACTTAATTTAAGTGTATATGTGTGTGAAACTCATTTTTGAAAACTTGAACTCAGGTCCTTACTCCCCACATCTCACAAGCATTTAATACTTGCAGAATGACTATTATGCCGAAGGTGCGCAGTGGTACATCTTTTTTTTTTTTTTTTTTACATTGCCTGATTTATAAATTTAAAAGATCATGTGAGTTAACTCTTACATAATAAAGAAATACAATTCATTTTTAGCTAAAAAACTAGCAAACACAATATCATTCAATTAATAATTGATATGAAAATTAAAACCCACATGAAATTTCATGAATAGAATTAAAGTAATTTACATATATTTTTTTTTTCATATGATGTATAATAAAACAAATAACAATAAAGCAACACTCCTATATCAAGTGGCGCGCGTTGCGCCCACAGTAACATTTCAAGGTTTATGTCACTAGCAAGAGAAAGAAAAAAAAGAAAAAAGAAAGAAGGAAGAAGGTTGTTCATATATTTCAAGCAATGATATGAGATCTAATAAAACAAAAAATATATTATATTTAAGCCAGTTACAAGAATTATACCCTTATATGTATATCTCATATGTTCAATGCGTTCTATTTTTGACAATGATAAGGATAAAATTGTAATGTTAAAATGAAAAGGCATAAGGCAATGCCCCAAAACCCGTCGGTCTCACTTGTGCTCTTAGGCAAGCAATGGCAGTAGGAAGTCTACGGCTTTCCCTCGAGGCTGATGGGAGCACCCTAGGCGACTAAGATGGAAAGCTGACGACAATAAGCTGAAGGGGATACGCGAGGCTCTGACGGTTCTGATGTGGCATTACTTGGTCTCCACATATGCGTAATTAAGGAAATATCTTGTGCTCCATGTTTAGTGCTAATCAAAATGACTCCTACAAGGAAAGAGCTCCGCAAAATATGCTCATGGAGACTCCTATAAGGAAAGATCTCTAAGCCAAGGAAGAGATGTCAATCCTCTACTACTATAAAAGCCCCAATACCCTCACTAACCAAGGTACGCCTAATTTATCCCAGCTCTAACGCTCTAGAGTTGTGAGAAATTCTAACTTAACCTTCGGAGGGTATTTTGCTGGCACCACACCGGTGCTCTCCGTTAGGTCTTCACTTTTTGTATTGTGCAGGTGTTGTTTCGAGCATGTGAGGACTATGTGATTTACTGTTGATTTTTCGACATCATCAGTTGGCGCCGTCTGTGGGGAACCTTAGCGACTTATAAGTCATACTATCGCTTCCCAGACAAAGAGTTGCATGAACGCCCTCAGAGGACGAGTATCCAAGGACCTCAACGACTTGGTCCACCGAACCGATTCACCATTCACTATGTCTGTCAATTCATACCCCCTCCCACCGAAGTTTTGTATGCCCCAAGTAGAAAGCTATGACAGAGCTAAAGACCTTCTAGATCACTTAGAATCCTTCAAGACCCTGATGCAACTTTAAGGGGTCGTAGACGAAATTATGCGTAGGGCCTTCCCTACTACGCTGAAGGGGCCGGCATGAATTTGATTCAGTAAGCTGACGCCTAACTCCATCAGTACTTTTAAGGAGTTAAGCGCCCAGTTTGCCTCACACTTTATTGGGGGGCATAGGTATAAGAAATCCACTGCATGTTTGATGAGCATCAAGCAACAAGAGAATGAGACATTGAGGTCTTACATAGCTCGCTTTAACAAAGAAGCACTTTTTATCGATAAGGCCAACGATAAGATACTTGTATCCGCATTCACCAATGGGTTGTGGAAGGGTAAGTTTCTATTTTCATTATATAGGAATGACCCAAAAACTATGTCAAATACGCTTTACAGGGTGACCAAATACATGAATGTTGAAGACGCGTTTTTGGCCCGAGAGGAGTGGCCTGAGAGGAGAAGCCCAAGAAGAGAGAAAGATAGGAGGACACACGGTAGGATAGAGGGTGGAAGATGGCGAGAACTAGAGAACGAAGGGATAACAGGCGTTCCAAGCCCCTTATGGGGAAGTTCACGAACTTCACCCCACTGACTACCTTGATCGACCAAGTCCTGATGCAAATCAAGGATGAGGGAGCCCTAACCTTCCCCAGCAAGCTGAAGGGAGATCCTAACAAGCAGTCTAGAGACAAATACTACCATTTCCACTATGACCATGGTTATGATACAACCGACTGCTATGACTTGAAACAGAAAATCGAAGCCCTCATTAGGCAAGGGAAGTTACAAAAGTTCGTCAGTAGAGAGAGTGGATCCGCCCCAAGAGCAGGTTCCCTGACAGGACAACGAGGGCCCAAGGCCACCCTTGGGCGAAATAAGGATGATTGTGGGAGGCACGGCGACTTACCTTAGAATAGTTCAGAACGTTCAACTAATGATCGCCGTCCCGAAGATGACGCGGATCGACAACCCCGTTGTTGGCTTCTCAGAAGAAAATGCTCGACGTCTTCACCATCAATATGATGATGCACTCGTCATTAGCATCCGGATAGGGGACTATAACACACATCGGGTCTTGGTCGATAGCAGAAGCTCCGTAGACATTCTCTATTACCTGGCGTTCCAACAAATGCGGATTAACAGAGAACATCTAGTCCCAACCAATGCTCTACTTGTTGGATTTGGAGAAACAAAAGTATACACCCTCAGCGTAGTCACGTTACTTGTAACAGTTGGAGATTACCAAGAGCAAATCACTAAGGACGTCACTTTCCTGGTGGTCGATTGCTCATCCACTATAACGCCATCTTGGGATGACCTACCTTCAACTCGTGGAAGGCTATAACTTCAACTTACAACTTAATGACCAAATTCCCCATCGACTATGGGGTAGGGGAAGTGCGAGGAGATCAAATAGCTATGCGAGAATGTTATATCGCGATGTTAGAGATGGACGACCATCTATAGAACATGAACATAGAAGAGCAGCGGACGATGGTGGAACCAATAGAAAGACTAGAGGAGATACCCCTCGACGACTCTAGACTAAATCGGACCACAAGGATCGGCACCTTTGCCAGCCCGACGGTTCACCAAAAGCTCACAACTTTTCTCAAAGCGAACCAGGATGTATTCGCTTGGAGCCATGAATACATGCCAGGAATCAACCCCTCGGTCATGGTACACAGGCTGAATGTATCGCCTTCTTTTCCACCCATCCATTAGAAGAAGCAAGTATTTGCCCAGGAATGGGACTGAGCAATAGTAAAAGAAGTTGGCAAATTGCAAGAGGTAGGCTTCATCAAAGAAGTATACTACCCCAACTGGTTGGCAAACGTAGTAATAGTCAAGAAAGCCAACGGGAAATGGAGGATGTGCGTAGACTTCATGGACCTGAACAAAGCATGGCTTAAGGATAGTTACCCTCTCCTTTGAGTCGACGTACTAGTAGACTCTACAGCTCAGCACTAGCTACTGAGCTTTATGGAAGCCTTTTTGGGTTATAATCAGATCCGGATGGACGAGGCGGGCCAGGAGAAGACTTCATTTATTACCAGCCAAGGTCTCTTCTACTACAAAGTGATGCCATTCGACCTCAAGAACGCAGGCGCGTCGTATCAAAGGCTCATGAACAAGTTGTTTGCAAACCAAATCGGGAGGAATGTCGAAGTCTACATTGACGACATGCTAATAAAAAGCCAAAGGGAGGATGACCATCTGGAGGATCTCAAGGAAACATTCAACACCCTTCGCTTTTACAACATGAAACTCAACCCGAGTAAGTGTGCTTTCGGGGTAACAGTAGGAAAGTTCCTAGTATTCATGGTGTCTCAAAGGGGTATTGAAGCCAACCCTGACAAGATTCAGGCCATAGTAGAAATGGCACCCCCAAGGAACGTGAAAGAAGTGCAAAGCCTCAACGGCAAGGTAGCAGCGTTGAATAGATTCGTATTGAGAGCAACGGATAAGTGTCTACCCTTCTTCCGCATGCTGAAAAAGTCTTTTGAGTGAATGGCCGAGTGTCAGTAGGCGTTCGAGGATCTAAAAGCCTACCTCTCTTCCCCACCGCTATTAAGTCTCTCACAACCTGGGGAAGAACTTTTCCTCTATTTGGTTGTCTCCTCGACAGTTGTCAGTGCAGCCCTAATTACGGAAGAAGACAAGGTTTAAAAGCCCGTGTACTACGCCAACCGAGCACTTCATGGTGCAGAGGAAAGATGCCCACCCATGGAAAGCTCACCTTAGCCTTAGTACAGCAGCTCGAAAACTCAAACCATACTTTCAAACCCATATGGTGATCGTCCTAATCGACAAGCCCTTACAATGGGCAGTGAGCAACCTGAAAGTTGCTGGTCAATTAGCACTATGAGCAATAGAGCTGAGTGAGTTTGACATCCAGTACTGCCCACGCACTGCCATCAAGGGATAGATCGTCGCTGACTTCATAGCAAAGTTCACCAACGGGGAAGACAAGGAGGCAGATGAGTGTTTTCGGTGGAGTATTCATACAGACGGGTCGTCCAACAGGCAGGCCAGTAAAGCAGGTATCGTGCTTCTTTCTCCTAGAGGAGATAAGATTAAATGTATGGTCTGCTTCGACTTCCCTGCCACCAATAATGAAGCAGAGTACGAAACTCTAGTGGTGGGACTCAACCTCGCCAAAGCGATAGGGGCCGCAAGCGTGGTTCTTTATTGCGACTCTCAGGTCGTCACCAACCAAGTGAACGGAGATTACAAATGTAAGGGCAAAAGGATGAAGAAGTACCTGAAGCAAGTAAGGAGAAGGGTGGACGACCTACAGGCCAAGATCATCCAAATCCCTAAAGGAGAGAATGAGCAAGCCGACCGCCTTGCCAAAGCCGCTTCAGCGGAACATATGATCGCCCTTGATAATGTACTTTCTTTTGTTCAGCTTGCTCCACTAATAGATTCCATTGATGTACAGGAGATAGGTTCTGTAGACGACTAGACCACACCATTCTCTCCTACTTGAAAAATGGCGTCTTACTAGACGGGAAGGAGACTGCAAGAAAGTTAAAGTTCCAAGCAACGCGATTCACTTTAATAAAGGACGTCTTATACAAAAGAGGTTTCTCCCACCCATACCTAAGGTGTTTGTGTCCTGAAGAAGCAGATTATGTTATAAGAGAAGTCTACAAAAGGATCTGTGGGAACCATTCAGGGTCGCGATCATTGGTGTACACAAACTTGTTCGAGCGGGGTACTACTAGCCCACCATGCAGAAGGATACTCAGACTTATGTCAAAGCCTGCGATAAGTGTCAAAGGTTTAGCAATGTCATTAGATAGCCGCTCGAAGAGTTGACCCCAATGATAGCCCCATAGCTGTTCACTCAGTGGGGATTAGACATCAAGGGGCCATTCCCGATAGCGATACAGCAGTTAAAGTTCCTTATAGTGGGCATAGACTACTTCACAAAATGGGTGGAAGTTGAAGCCTTGGCCACCATTACGGAGAAGAACATGAAAAATTTCATCTGGAGATACATCGTATGCAGATTTGGGATCCCTAGAGTCTTAGTCTCAGACAATGAGAAACAATTCGACAACAACTCTTTCCTGGATTTTTGCTCGTAGTTGGGGATCAGAAATCACTACTCCTCCCCCGCCCACCCTCAAGCTAACAGACAGGTGGAAGTCATGAACCAATCCTTGCTCAAAATTATCAAGACTCGACTCGAGGGGGCAAAGGGTATATGGCCCGAAGAGCTGCCAAGCATACTGTGGGCATACATGACAACAGCAAAGACATCTACAAGAGAGACACCATTTCGACTAACATACCGGAGCGAAGCAATCATCCCAGTCGAGGTCGAACTCACAAGCTATAAGGTGGACAATCATGATGAAAGCAAGAACGACAAGGCTATGCATCTACAGCTCGACCTAATTGACGAAGTCAGGGCGACAGCCAATCAAAGACTTGCACAGTACCAGGACCGCATGGCCAAGCACTACAATTCCCGAGTCCAACATAGAGACTTTCAGGTTGGAGATCTTGTTCTAAGGAAAGTCATGGGCGCTGCTAAAGACCCTACCCATGGGAAACTCAGCCCCAACTGGGAAGGACCCTACCGAATCACGTCATGACAAAGGAAAGGCACCTACCACTTAGAGGCATTGGACGGACGGAAACTGCACCATCCATGGAATGCCGAGCACCTGCGGAAGTATTACCAGTAGAGAGGATGGCATAGAAAGCAACACCCTTTTACTTCTAGTTTACCTTAGTTAATTCTAGCTATGCTCCTTAGTTTTTCCATTTACTTTAGTTTTTGCTACAATGCTCTTTTAAAACCCAAAGGGCAGGTCTTTTTCCTTTAAAGAACTACTTTTCCTACGAATGCATGGCTTATCATAATAAGAGTAGTTTATTCAAGTATGTATAAGGTGTCTACCTACAAAAAATCATTAAGTCCATAGAATGGACGAGTTTATCATCAAGTCCACAAAGTGGACAAGTTTATCATTAACGTCCACAAAGTGGACGACTTTATTAAGTCCATAAAGTGGACGACTTCATCCCAGAAGGATGAAAAATCATTAAGTCCATAGAATGGACGAGTTTATCATCAAGTCCACAAAGTGGACGAGTTTATTATTAACATCCACAAAGTGGATGACTTTATTAAGTCTATAAAGTGGACGACTTCATCCCAAGAGGATGAAAAATCATTAAGTCCATAGAGTGAACAAGTTTCTCATTAAGCCCACAAAGTGGACGAGTTTATTATTAATGTCCAGAAAGTGGACAACTTTGTTAAAGTCCATAAAGTGGACGACCTCATCCCAAGAGGATGAAAAATCATTAAGTCCATAGAATGGACAAGTTTATCATTAAAGTCCACAATGTGGACGAGTTTATTATTAATGTCCATAAAGTGGACGACTTTGTTAAAGTCCATAAAGTGGACGACCTCATCCTAGGGGGATGAAAAATCATTATCCATAAAGTGGACGACTTCGTCCCAAGAGGATGAAAAATTATCGTCCATAAAATGGAAGAGCTTATCATTGAGTCCACAAAGTGGACAAGCTTATTAGTAATACCCATAAAATAGACGACTGTGTTAAGTCCCCAAGGCGGACGAGTTCGTAAAATTGATGAGTTTATCCACCAAAAGACATGACTAGTATTATTAAAAGGTTTCCAAGGCGATAGTTTTATTATAAAGTTCCTGAATGAATAAGTCTACTGAGAAGGGAGATTGAGATTGTTTAAATCCATTAAACAAAGGGACAAACAAATTCGAATATGTCCATGAAATATACGAATACAGGACATAAGGATGTCTCAAGGCTATAAAGTTCATAGGGTGACGAGTTTACTACAAGACAGGTTTGTCCTAGTTCACTAAAAACAAACATATCCTTGCATACAAGCATGGGAAATAAAGATACAAGTGCTAACTAGTAGAAAACTAGACAATGTTAAAGACAACGGGCATAAGATATTGTATATAAAATGAAGTCTTTACAAATAGAGCCCAAAAAACACTAGGGCATTTAAACATTGTTTGAAAATTAAATGAAATATACAAGTTACAAAAAAAATAAGGCTAGGGCTAAACAACAGGAGCGTCATTCAGAGTCTCGTCATCTTTATCTTGAGTAGGAGGGTTCTCCACGTCTAAGAGCTTAATGGACGGGTTGGAAGTGGTGACAGGAGGATTCACAGCAGGTTGAGCAAGGATGACGCCATTATCCTTGGGAGGGAGATCTGACTCAGTAGAGTCGTCACTCTTACCAGTGACGGCGTCACCAGCAAGTGTCGACGGCATGGGTCATCCATGGTAATCCCGGATAGATCCAAGTCTGGGAAGGAGGATGCGACTTGTTTAAGGCAGTCTTTAAACCCAATACCATAATATTCAGCACAGGAGTCGATGAATGATTGCGATGCCTTGAATTCTGTAACGGCGTCGGCCCCAACCTTCTCCACCTACCGGTGCAAGGTCAACAGCTATCCCTATAGCGTCTCCTTCTAATGACCTGCCTCCTCCAACTTCTCCTTTGTCTCCTTCAGCTTACCATTTAGAGTACGGAGGGCATCCTTTTATTGCTCCTGCTCATTCAATAAGTTTGTATTATACTTCCTAACTTGGGTGACGACCCCCTCCTTGGCAACACATCGGTCCTGAAGTGCCTTAACACACACCAAGGCCTAAAAAGGATACAGTCGTCATTCAATGAACAAAAAGAAACGGGATAAAATTAGCCAAGAAAGTAAGCTTACCCGAGTAAGGTCAAAAAGAGCTGACGCCCCCAGCTCCTTCGTCCTTAGCTCAGCACAGAGCTCCACATCCGTCGGCTTCACAAGGGATCCCACTTCCTCGATGGCGTAGTCCTTGTGGGTGAGAAGGCGACGGGGTCCCTCAACGACGGGACCAGTCGAAATCATCATTCCCTTACCCGCGTCGCGACTTAACTTGAGGGGTGATTTCTTCTTGGGGTGTGCATCCCTAGGAATGACGGCTGCCTTTTTAAGAGGACGATCGTCCTTCCCGTTAGCCTTACTTTTGGTCGAACCCTTAGAGACGGCCTTGGGGGCTGACGAGGACGCCTCCTCCTTTCCCTTGGCTCTCCTTTCCTCCTCTTTCTTACGGGCAGCAGTTGCCTTCACCCTTTGCCTAGCTGCCTCCATTTCTGCAAAAGACAACAAACGTGCATTAGAAAAACAGACGGCAAGAATAAAACTGACGGGGATGGTAGAAAATCTACTTACGACGACGAGAGTATTCATCCAATCTACGAGCTTTAGGCGTTGGTTCCGGGCCCCTGCAGTATGAAGAAAGAGTGTCAAGAGTGACTAAGTCCCTACACTTTCGTTGCTCAAATAGGATGTCGAGAACTCGATGGATGAATTCCTTCTGCTCGTCAATTATGTGAGGACAAGCGCTGGCTGAAAAGAGAAACAAAATGACGACATTAAAGCACTTCGAAAATGAATGAAATAATAGAAGCAAAGGCTAATGGGTTAAAAACAAATAAAAGTCGTTGAAGCTAAAACCTGAGTCTTTAACTATTCCCCAGGTATTGTTAAAACCATGGGGCATTGTAACCCATTCTTCTGGACGACATACCCAATCCGTCTCCTAAATAAAAAAAGTATCTACTTTTCCATCTCTTATTAGAGTCTAGCATATCAGAAACAAGTCTCAAGTCCTTATTTTGGGCAGCGAAATGATATATTCCCTAGGAAGAGACGATGTGCTAGGTTTTGTAGCAGTAGAAGAACTTGTCTAATGAAAGCTGATGGTTCCCACCACTTAGACAACTCCAAAGGATTTCAGAACTTATGAAGATCCTTTAGGCGTTCGGAGCGATCTGGCTGACGAACAATCCCATGAAATCAACTAGCTGACGGTGCAAGGTCGTCAGTGGTAGTCTTAGTCCCATAGCAAACATAACGTCATGCATGCCGACGTTTGCGGTCCTCCCTGAGTAGCATCTTTCGTTTTTTCTAAGGAGACAGATTGGGATATGGTTTGAGATCTGGTAATGGGTACATAACTCCTTAAAGACCCTATCACTCATCTTTGGTAGAAATTTATTATGGTCCAATTTTCGAGAAGGATGAAGGGACGGTTGCCTCCAAGACTTCCTGAAGTTCCCTCATAGGATTCCTCATCACCTTCATCTCCATCTCCGTCACTATCTCTCTCCTCAACTTCACCTTCCCCATTTACCATTTCTTCCTCACTTACTATTTCTTCCTCACCTTCCTCTCCATACCTTCCAACTTCTTCGTTAGGAGATTGGACTGATGTTTCCCTCTTTGACAACTAGGAGAAGCTTTCAGGCTCATGACTTGAACCAAAGACCTCGTCGTAGCCTACTCCTTTGCAGACTGACGACTGCTCACTCGACGCTTCTTTAGATATTTGACTACCTGCAAGCGATGGATTCATTCTAAGAACCTAAGCTGATGGCCTCACTACTGAATCAATTAACCAGAATGAAAAATACAAGGCAAAAGAAAAGTAAAAAAAAGAAAACTTACAAGTAAAAGTCTCCTCGGAAAAAAGGGATGGCGTTATAGTAATGATCGTAGCAAGAGTGGCGCGATCAGCAGGCTGACGGAGGTGAAAATCACAAGGCGACGAGCTTTTTCTCAAAGATTAGCAAGGTTGAAATGAGAGAAATGAGGGAAGGAAACGAAATATATATAAGGGAAAATATGCACGGAAGACGAAGTGACGCCCTCATCCAGAAGCGGAGTCAATTAAGATACGCCACCTGTTCAGGCATTTAATAATGACTGCTCAAGGAGTCCCCCATAAATGATTTTCTCTCTCTTGTCTAAACAAAAGAAAATTAACAATAAAACTCAACTCCGTAACCCGTCAGCTCAAGCTAATGAGGCTATGGAGTAGGGGACAGTTGATAAGGATAAAATTGTAATGTTGAAATGAAAAGGCATAAGGCAACGCCCCAAAACCTGTCGGTCTCACTTATGCTCATAGGCAAGCAATGGTAGGAAGTCTACGGCTTTCCCTCAAGGTTGACGGGAGCACCCTGGGTGACTAAGAGGGAAGGCTGACGACAATAAGCTGAAGGGGATACGCATTAAGTGCTTGAATAAGGAAATATCTTAACTGAAGGGGATGTGGCATTACTTGGTCCCCACACATGCTTGAATAAGGAAATATCTTGTACTCCACGTTTAGTGTTAATCAAAAGGACTCCTACAAGGAAAGGGCTCCGCAAAATGCGCTCATGGAGACTCTTATAAGGAAAAGATCTCTAAGCCAAGGAAGAGATGTCAATCCTCTACTACTATAAAAGCCATAATACCCTCACTAACCAAGGTACGCATAATTTACCCCGGCTCTGGCACTCAAGAGTTGTGAGAAATTCTAACTTGACATTCGGAGGGTATTTGGCTGGTACCACATTGGTATTCTCCGTTAGGCCTTCACTTTTTGTGATGCGCAAGTGTTGTTTCGAGCACGTGAGGACCATGTGACTTACTGTTAGTTTTTTGGCATCATCAGACAAAATATGTTACATACCTTGCATGGTAATCCATTAAAGATAGTAAAATTAATTTGCATTTAATTAATTTATTTTCTAAGTAATTTTTAAATCACAACATGTGTAATGAAAAAGATTTTTCCATTCTTCTAAAAAAAAAAAGAAGATTTTTCCCTCACTCACTAGTGTGTATATATATCCTCACGGACAAAATTAAGGTATAATACCTTAGGTGCTGTTCTTTAAATTCTTCTTTAAGTTTTTTTTTTTTTTGATTGACTCTTTAAGTTTTAATCATGTGGTTACTTAACTAAAAAATACATTTTCATCTCAAAAAAAAATTTCACATAAAAAAAATCTAAAAATGAGAACATAAAGAACCGCACTAATTACTGTACTTTTTGAGTCTTCCCATATATCCACCACCCCTTTTATTCAGTGATATCATGGGTAGTGCGACGGTTTGGTTTGGTTTACGCAAAATGGGAAAGGTGAGGGGAAGGGGATGATGTTCCAGTTCCACAATGCTACTGACTGAGAAAAGGGTTTAACCAAACGAATTGCTGCTGCTATTGGTGAGCATTTCAGGTAACAAACGCTCAGCAGTCAAATAAATTTGCTTATCTATACGTTTGGGCTTAGGCATCGATTATAGGCAGTAGGCTGTTTAACCTTGGCTTGTTAGTTACTGATCCACATTTCTCTTGAAAAGATTTCTGTCACATAGCCCTTTATGGGTTTCGAGCCGATATGATCTTCAAGATATCTTGACAGTAATTGGGCTCGGTTGGGACGTATCGTCATATTTCTTTTTCTTAAAAGTGACAAGGAAATATATACCAGTAAAGGATCTTGAAATTGAAGTGTAAAATCATCTTTAAACTAGTACAGGATTTAATTTTTGCTGGATTAGAGCTTGGAAAAGGAGTAAGGGTGGTAGATTAGCCTTAAAGCTTGTAAAATAGTCTGTCATGACATAAGAAGTATATTCTTTGTATGGTCACTGTGTATCAGTGGGTTTCATTTGCTGTATTGTTTCTGGAGCCTTTGATGCCTAATCTCATAGCAGGTTGAAGAGTAAAAGCACAACTCTAGTACATTGTTGATAATTTATAGTTGAATATGAGTTCTTCTTAAGTCATATCTGATTCCTTTCTTTCTTTTATCAATTAATATTGAAATCCAAAATCCTGTACCTTCCTATTTGACCCCAAGTATTATCACTCACCTAAGTCATTGTGAAATTTAATATACATTTTCGGGCTTGAATTGATCTCTAATGGATTATTTGAGAAGTCTGTCATTTCCATTGATCCTGCTTTGTTAGTGATTATAAATGCATACATTAATTCTGGGAATTTGTAAGTGTTGCTTTCTCTTTCCCATATAAACTTAATAACTAGAAGAAGAAATGTAATGAGTTCTTGCCTCGCTATATATATATATATATATACTAGCCTCATCACACATGTTCTTCGAGCATGTGATGAGGCTCTTTTTTTATTTATTTTTTTAAATCTAAAGTCTGTTCTAGCTATGTATGTTGTGGACTATAATACTTACCTATAGTTAGGTCTTGCACTTTTGTAGGACCAGGTCCCTATTATGAACTGTAAACTAATACCCTTGCATTTACTGTGATCATTCATGGGTTACTTTCATATGTTATGATAAAGTTTTTTATTATAGACAGAAAGGGATTATACAGGGAAACCTGCGTCATCCTCGTTGGACAAGTTATAGCTTGATCAGGTTTTGTGTTCCAAATTTAGGTTTGTCACAAATTATGAATACAGTTATGATTTGAATGAATTTGTTCAGAAAAAAGAGAGTGCATTTTTTCTCAAATGAGTATAACATTGAAAGGATCAAAACTGCAAGTCTGTGAGCTTGAATATTTACTTGAGTAAGTATGTGCTTAGGTTTCTTTCTTCTTCTTCAACCACCTCATTACCAACACATTACTATCATTTTCTTCTTGTTCTCTTTAATATCAACACTATTAATCTTCTTAATATTCTTAAGTTAAACAAGATTCAAGATTGATAGCCCTAGCAAACCCATAATAAAATCCTAAGTACTCATTAACTAGAATTTAATAACCCTTGGACCCTTCATCATTAATCCTTTAAAAGTATGCATGATAGTTGTCACTAGTCCTTTTTTATTTTATTTTTTATTTTTTTTTTAAACCTTCCGAAGAGCAATTGATTATTTTTTGCCATTCTTTTCCCCCTTCATACAAAAGCATTAGAATTTTTTGGTTTAAATATGAATCAGGAAGACTTGAAAAAGAACTACAAGTTCCTTTTTAGTTTTGAACCTAATTTAAAAATCCTGTTCTTTTGACTGACGTACAAACCACTTCTAAATATTGATAAAAATTGCTCAAAGCACCCCTAAGTACTTTGGTTGTTGGACTTGATCATAACTCAGACAAAGCACCAATGGTATAGACTTTAGATGCTTTGAGTTGTTGCGGAATCTGGTTTTTGGAGATTGATGAGATGTTAATTCATATACTACCATTCTTGATCATACATGTCTTCAGTGATGCATTTTAATGCTCCATTATTGTTAGCATATCCAGAGCCATTGGTTAAGATATGATTCCTTACCTTAACCATTAAGATTATTACAAAAGTGGCAATCTCTCTGTCTCTCTATCTGGTTGAGGCATTAAGGTTTATCTTTCTTTAGCCAATGATGGCCAAGTGGATGGTTAGAAATCATTTGGTTTCTAAGACTAGGATATACTTGTTAATATGCATTTTTGCAGGTGATTATGATGTAATTTCATCTTTACATGTATTAAGAAAAGAAACGAGCAAAATGGAGATTAGTGAAGAATCAATTCCACCTTACATACTTTGTCGTTTTACAGAAAACGTTTTGGCCATGTTGCAAAACAGATTTAGCATTACATGCAGCGTTACATTTTCGCTGATTGACAGCTATAGAAACCACCTATGGCAGGTGTTATCACATAAGCCCTTTGGTTACATGCAGCTTTCTGGATCACCTCTATATAAAGTAAAGTTGCCCCAGAGTCTATTCACAAATCCATCCATCACAACTCAATTTTGAAGTTTTTAATTCCCATTAGAGTTACCAAATTCTATTTTCTTCTCAGAAGATCCTAGAAATAGTTGAAGTTTCATAATAGAACATGATTTTATCATGGTAGCTTGTTGACACACACGGCGACTGTTACTTATCAGGATGCTGTAAAGATAGAATCCCCACCTTACTCTGTAAGTTTTTGACATCAGAACTACCTGATACCATACCACGTTTTTTGATAAAAATTTTACTCAGATTAGTATTATACAGCAAATATAGTTGCTTTTTTGATTTTCATAAAATTATGTACTTGATTTCTCTACTGATGTTTAAATATTGTGCAGAAGTCTCATGTTATCATTTTTTTATTAAAAAAATTGGACCATGGGTTAATCTCATGTGTTTGTTCAAACCATTTTTATCAGTAGATTGTGTCTCTAATTTTACCTGTGGAGCTGAATTTCCTGTGAAACTCATGTTCTTCTTACCTTTAAGGCTTTCTTTTTATGATGTAGTTTATTAAAAGTTATTTGCTAATATGAGCAGTGTTGTGGTTGTGTGAGATGAAAGTTCTAAATGAAAAAAGGAAGATAAGGAAAAAAGGTAAAATAGAAAATCTCATGCTCTTATGGAACATTTGGTTTTCATTAACCTAATAGGAATGATATAATTCAAGTTGCTGTTGCATAATGACAATTGACAATGATCATGATTGTGATAGATTATCGTAATTGGCATTGTTCTTGTCAATTGTCATGTAAAATTATACCCAGCCAATATCATGGTTGGTTTATAATAACCTTTACTTTTGTTTTCTTGGTCGGAGTCTATGATTGTTTTAGAAGTGGAGATTTAGGGGTTGTTTGGATTTGTGGGTTTCCATCACTCATCACCCTACTTCCATCACTCATCACCCAAAATAAGTAGGTCCCACAGAGAAGGTGCTTGTTTGGATGGGTTTTGGGGTTTTGTTTCCATCACTTAGTTCTCCCCAAACCGGTTAATGAGTTACTAAAAACAAAAACAAGTTTTAGGTGTTTTTGAATTACAAAAACAAAGTAATGGATGACAATTTCGTAAATACCCTCACATCAGCAAGCCCCACGGTCAGAGAAGAGTTAAATCCGCAGCTCCTTTTTGTACTCCCCACCAACGGCTCTAATGAGCATTTGCTTCCACAACTACAGCCCCATCTGCACAGCCACATCACTACAGTCCCATCTTTCTTCACTTCCTCAAAGTGTGGGTCCCACATTTTTGAGTTTTTTGATTTGAAAACATAACTGGGTTTAGGTGCCAAACCTGGTTTAGGAGATGTTTGGGGATTTTTAGGTGATAGGAAATGAGTTATAGGGTGATGAGTGATGAATGATGATATTTGAGTGATGAGTGATGATATTTTTCCACCCAAACAAGGCCTTAGTCTCTATTTTTGGTAAAGACTACATCTAGCTTTGCATACAAAGGATGTTTTGGAAATACAGTGATTTCACCAATCGTACACATTTTATTCCTTTTCTGGTTTTCTTGTGGCTTTTTCATACGTAGGTAGTATATGGACAGAAGTACAAATTACCAACAGTGTACTTAGGAATAGATTGTGAAGTGCAGAATTGGCATGACCTTTAGCCCTCTTAATTCTATGGGGTCTTGCCATGGTCTTTTATTCTAACATAAGGGCTTGGTATGGACTTGTATGTTTTCTCATATTAGTTCTTTAATAACCTTGTCAAAATGTGTTTCAGTTTTTTCTCTTTAGTGGCTTTGTTCCTAATTGACCTTCTTTAAAAGCTGATATTGTTTTAAATATAATTAGGAAAATGATTCTGCTATCTCCACAAAATTCTTTTCTACCTTTTATGGTATTTATGTTGATTCTGCGGTAGAAATTACATTTTCTGCATTAAGCAACATTAAATTTTTGTGAGGGAGGAAAATATCTCTAGAAGATTGAAATTTAGCATTGTCTCCCTCATTTATCTAACAGAGAAACTAATTGTACCTTAATTATTTCCAGAAATGATTAATTGAATGGCTTAAATATGAATAACATGATAGATTTATTTATAGTGGAAAATTAATTCCATGCTTCACATTTAGATCATATGTGCCAACTATGTTCTTCCTTTAAATTATTTTGAATCACTAGGTGGTAACCCTATAATCTTTGAGTTATAATGCTAGTGAATCAACTTTGATTGATGGCAATTTACTGGTGTCCATTGTTCTGTTTTCAATCGTCTTTGGAATTGAATGGGGAAGATGAAAAAGTATGACATTTCTGGAAAATATTTAAAACGTGCATTATGATTTATGTTATCTTAATGAAGCATAGAGGGAAAACCTACCTCAGAATATCAATCATTTTTTTATGAGTAATTTCATTTTTTTGTAATCACTATAGGTGTGAATAAGCAGCCCCCAATAAATGATGAGACATAGCAGTGGCTGCTAAGTGAATTCTGTAATTTATATGATAACATTCCACTGGAACAGAGTTTTCTAGTGGGGATAGTACTATGTGTGGATTCTGAATTCAAATTTGTATGTGGGAATTGACTGCTTTACATGATCATACTGCTATGCTCTCTAGCATTTTTGTCGCAAGACAAATGATAAATTGGGTCATTTCCTGAAGCACAATATGACGTTATGTGTTCCTTTGTTGCACTTGATTAGTTTTTTCTTTTCGTTGCCTATTTGGGACTTGGGAGTTAGAAGCTATTATAAGGAATAGACTCCTTTTTTTTTGATAACCAAGGAAGAAAGACTCCTAGTGGACTATATCCATGTATAGAAACAATACGGTTATATCAAGGACCTAATCAAGCACATTCAACATGACATTATAGTATCTGAGCATGTAATTTACTTGGCTCTTTTGCTGAAATTCCCATTCAAGTTCCTTCCTAAATAGAGCACAGTGGGTTCTATATGTTTAAGTTTCTCCATGGTGAATATTTTGATTTCAAATCCTCTATTTCCTAATAATGATATTTCAATGTTAGATCTCCTGTAGTGCACATGTTATATTGTGGGTTTGCAAAAATAAAAATACTCGTGGTTTATAATTAGCTATGACATTTAGTTTTACTATCTTCTATAATGAATATAATTTGACTATTTTCATTGTATATGACCGTAGTCCTTTGTTTCTGTGTGGACCAAGCCATACTTCTTCACTTTGAAAGAGTTAAATGAAGAAACTTGTTTGATGCAGGATGGACGTGAGGGGGGCTTTGATCAACATGGTATTACCAAAGAGGTGAGGTCCAAACAAGAGATGGCATCACGGTGGCAATGTCCTAGAGTGAATGACCAACAGGTTCTAGCCAGGATGAAAATCATTATTGGAGCACAAGATTCATCAATTTCAACAGCTCTTTTTTACTCAGATTCCAAACATTATTACAATCTTTTACTCAAATCCCAAACATTACGTATACCTAATTTTAAAAGTAATAAACTATAAAATATATCATTTCACAACCCACACAAAACGCCACAAAACCCCCAACAACAAATATTTTACTTTCTGTGTATTCACCAACCACATATCATGGAACTAAGTGGAGGATTGTACTTCCAAAGGTGAGGGTTTCTACTTTTCTTTTTAAATTTTGTACTCAGATTTGCACCCAATTCTTTTCCTAGTGGCTCACATTTTTTAACTTCAAATATTTGTGTTTTGAAATAATTTCTATTGCAGCCTGTGAGTGTGAGACATGAGGAGTTAGAAAGGATTAAAAAAGATGGTGGCCATATTGTTTATCGAGATGGCTTACGAGTTCATGGAATCCTCCATATGTCTCGCTCACTAGGTAATCTTTTAAATGCAAAATCTTAAATGCATGTGATGAACTTGTCATCGTCTTGTTGTAATTTATGATAAGGGTCAGAGTACTGTGTACAATATTACATTATATGTTCTCACATTATTACAGCGATCTCTTGCCTTATTTTGGCTTTAAAAAAAAAAAAAAAAAAAATCTTGTTTGTAAGGTGACTGGGAAAAGAAAAGGCTAGAATCCAATGTCATATAAAGTTTTCCAAGAGCTTGATCGCAGTTAGTCCTAGAATGCTAGTTGTTAACTTCCAAGTTCCAAGATGGAGATTTGTCATTTGGCTTAACAGAACCTTCTTAAATAAACTTTAACTGGTTTTGTGGCTTTGATCTTCTTCTTTTCCTTTTTTTTAAAAAAAAAAAAAGCTTTTTCTATTTCAGTATATCACGTTTCATATAATTTGGTAGAGATGATATTGGATATGGATTGGTGATATTATGTGATTGAGATAAAAGCTACATGCAATTTTTTTTTTTTTAAACTAATTTGCTTGTGTAAAGCCTCACCCTTTTTTTTTCTTGCTTGGTTTTATGCTCTTTTCATTCTTTTTTCTTCTGAAAAAGAGAAACAAGTAAAACAGCGAACCAATATCTACTTTTACTTGTATGGTCGGACCATGCAATTTGATTGTGATCTAAACTGCCCAATACCAATGCCCAAATCTACACAAAATGAATGTAATTAGTGTCACATCAATAATATAATAAATATTTTTCAATTAACTTTTTGTCTTGTTTTTAAAAGTTGACATGTTTATAATAATATTAAAATTTGTAATATTCCTAACATCACTCTATTCTTTTAGAATTATCCTTTTTGCAAGAAGACTTAGCCAAATAATTATGATTATCTAACAAATGAAATAAAAAGAAAAATCTCATTGGGGTTTGATTTACAACTGTACAAAGTGAGTCTATGGGTGTTGCAATTGCTTTGCACTTTCTCTTCTGGTTGGGGTAATTTGTATTTTTGTTTCCTCAAATATGAGATTCTAGCTAGTACCCTTTATGAGGAAGTGGAGAAGAATCTTGTGATTTTTTTTATTCCTTAATGATTTTTTTAAAATTTATATATAATTGAAGTCTAACTTTAGAAATTGAATGAGATAATATTTTGGTTTGAGCTGCTTGAGGATGATACTCACGCCCTCCATGTTTTCTATTCCGATGGCAATATTCCTTTGGATTAAGTAGAAGGGAAAAGACAAAATGTGAGATGCTATTGAGGACAAAATAGGACAGTTCTTCATTGACACATAAAGATGATGTATTAGCAATAGAGTTGCCATTGAGCTGGTATTTTGTTTGCGTTTTTCAGTGGAACAAATACTAAGCAAGTTTTTTATTTTATTTTATTGTAACCAATAGAGGACTATGTATTGAGTTTGTTATAGGATATAGATATCAGTGTTTGTATTACAAAGCATTGTAGTTTTGTAAATATAGAGCTAAACTACAGTAGTTTAGTTTAGCTTAGTTTAGATAGCCATAACCATAAACGGTTGTCGTTTTGTATACAGGTTAATGAGTTTGTTATCTCTTATTCCACGTGTACAGTTTGGATTGGTTAGGCAGTTATTTTTCTGTTACTCAGCTTTCCCGTCTCTGTTCTCACTATATAAAGAACAGAGCATTGTAAACTTATCAATTAATTCAATATACAAGTTTCACATCATTCTTTTCTCTCTCTCTCTGAGTTTTCATTCCACCATTGATGTATCTTCAAAGCTTGTATGGAATTCAACATGGTATCAGAGCTTGAACTAGGTCAGAGATCATTCAAGTATGGTATTCTGAAATTTCCTAGTTCAATTACGTTCTTCTTTGATTTCTTAGTGCTTCTTTCAGATCAACTAGAAATTTACTTGTTGTATTTCTGTTGATTCTTGCATTAAGTTCATCATCTTTGAGGTTTCAATTCTTTTAGTGTGTTGAAATCTTGTTTTGTTCTTCCGTTGATAATTGAAATTGAAATATTCAATCTTAGGGTTTCAATTCAATTTTTTTTTTTTTTTTCGATCCTAGGGTTATTCCATTCCCAATTTACTGTTTTCTTTGTGATCTCATCAAGATTGTGAATTACATCTTGATTGTCACACAGAATCCAAATTCTTGTTTCTTGAAGAATTCTCAAAGAAAATCAATTCTTGATTTTTCTTTTCAATTCTTGGTTTTAGTTGCTTGAGACCTTGAATTTTCGTCATTTCTCCTTGATAAGCATGACTGAGAGTACCTCTAGTGCTACTGCTCCTATTGTCCAACCTTGGGAAAACACATCTAGCCCCTATTTTCTATCCAGTGGTGATAATCCAGGAGTTTCTTTAGTGGTTCAACACCTCACTGAAGAAAACTATAACATCTAGAGTAGGGCGATCCTTATTTCTTTGGATGCCAAAACTAAATTGGGCTTCATTGATGGTTCTATCCCTAAGCCTCAATCTGTTGATCACCCAAATTACACAGCATGGAATAAATGCAATAGTACAGTCCTAGCTTGGCTGTTTAATTCTGTTTCCAAGGAGTTGCAGTCAAGTATAGTTTATTTCAAGACTGCCAGAGATGTATGGATTGATCTGCAAAACAGGTTTGGGCAAGGAAATGGACCTACAATTTTTGACTTGAGAAAGGAAATTAGTTCATTGACTCAAGAGGATTTAACAATCAATGCGTATTATGCCAAATTTAAAGGTCTTTGGGATGAATTCTCCAATTATAGGACATGTACATGTGGTCATCAAGTTGAGGAATGTACCATGTCATTCTTGATGGGGTTGAATGAGACATATGCAGCTGTCAGGAGCCAAATTTTGCTTATGGAGCCTGTGCCTACCTTAAGCAAAGTGTTCTCTCTTCTACTGCAAGATGAGAAGCAGAGAAAAGTAGGTGCTGGGAAGAAGGCCTTGGTTGATACATCAGCAGCTTTAGCAGCTTTTGGGTCTAAACCTGGTAACACCAAGACCTTTGTTAAGTTCAAGAATGGCAGGCCACAATGCACTCATTCTGGAGCCATGGGGCATGTTGTTGACAAGTGCTACAAGTTACATGGATATCCTCCTGGGTATAAGTTCAAAAACAAAGGTGGTCAACCTTTTGCAAACACTGTCGTTGCTGCTGAAGATCATATCAGTGAACCTGTTGCTCTAACCAAGGCTCAATATCAGCAATTGATTGGTTTGTTGAACTCTCAATGTCACTTTGGCACTCAAGCACCACCAAAGGCATGTTTGGCAAATGCTTATCAAGTTGCCACCATCATTACTCAGCCTTCAATGGATGTTCAAGCCCAAACCTTATCAGGTATTTGTTTTTCCCCTTCCCTTGAGCATTCAGTCTTTTCTTCCAGTGTAAATACCTCTCATATTAGTTCATATGATTGGATTCTTGATAGTGGTGCAACAGACCACATGGTACATTCCATTCACTTCTTCACTTCTGTCACTTCTTCTGTTCAGATTTCAGTTAGACTCCCTAATGGTGAAATGGTTAAGGTGACTCATGTTGGAACTGTTAAAATCTCAGCCACATTGATTCTAGAAAATGTTCTTTGCATTCCTACCTTTTCTTTCAATCTTATTTCCATAAGCAAACTAACCCAAAACCCTTCATGTTGTTGCATCTTCCTTTCTCATTACTGTTTTCTCTAGGACTTACTGCATTGGAAGATGATTGGGTTGGGTAAGAGACATGGAGGGCTGTATATCTTGCAGTGCAATGATTCCATCACCTTAACGTCTTCTGTTTCAGAGGTTCTATCCAAATTACCATCTTTCCTTTGTAATAAACGTGTCAATGCCTGTAATCTTGATTCTTCTCCTTTTGTTGCTACTTCAAATGATGTTGTTAGATTGTGGCATTATAGATTGGGTCATCCCTCTTCACAAAGACTAGCTTTGTTGAAACCTATTGTACCTGATCTGACTTCTTGTAATAATAACAACTCCTTTGATTGTCATATCTGCCCTTTATCTAAACAGCACAAATTACCTTTTTCTAAATCCACAAGTGTTTCCTTAGCTTGTTTTGATTTAATCCATGATGATATTTGGGGACCCTATTCTACTCCTTCCTTAAATGGCTCAAAATACTTTCTTACTTTGGTTGATGACCATAGTAGATGCACTTGGGTTTATTTAATGAGGTACAAATCTGATGCTTCTTCTCTAATTCAAACCTTCTTTCAAATGATTCTTAATCAATTCAAAGTGTCCATTAAGGTCATTCGGAGTGATAATGGTCCTGAATTTGCTCTTTCTTCATTTTATGCTTCCAAAGGTGTTTTACATCAACTGTTCTGTGTTGAAACTCCACAGCAAAATGCTGTTGTTGAAAGAAAACACCAGCATCTATTGAATGTTGCTAGAGCCTTGAGATTTCATGCCAACTTACCTTTAAAATTCTGGGGAGATTGTGTTCTCACAGTCACATATCTCATCAACAGGCTTCCTAGTCCTCTTTTAGGCAATCTTACCCCATACCAGAAACTTTTAGGTCATTCCCCTTCATATCAGCACCTTAAATCTTTTGGTTGCCTATGCTATGCCTCTACTTTAACTAGGAACAGATCAAAATTTGATCCTAGAGCAAAGGCATGCATATTTCTTGGTTATCCTTTTGGGACTAAAGGGTATAAGTTGTATGATTTTTCCACTAGAAATATGTTTCTGTCAAGAGATGTTATCTTCAAAGAGACTGTTTTTCCCTTTAAACACTGGCATACTAAACCCATTCCTAGTTCTCCTTCAATTTCTCACAATATCTTTCCATCTCAGTCACATTTTCCAGATTCTATTGCTTCTATTTCTGCTGAATTTTCTCTTCCTTTTAGTTCTGTTGATATTGCTATACCTCCTGATGAATTTCTAGATCTTGTTCACCCTGATCTTGATTCTTCTCATCCTAATCCTGTTATTCCTCATCAACATGAACCTCCCATTCAACCTGACTTCCCTATTGTTCAACCTGACTTACCTCTTGTTAGAAAGTCCACTAGGACTCATAAAACTCCTTCATATCTTCATGACTACCACTTTAGTTTAGCTTCCACTCTCATTCCTAATCATCACTGCAACTTGGCTTCCACTTCTCTACCTTCCCATGATTCAATCTCCAATGACAGTCCAGGTATCCTTTATCCACTTTCCTCAACTCTTTCTTATTCTAAGCTGTCTAATGCACATAGAGTCTTCTCTGTTGCCTTGTCTATTGCCAAGGAACCCACTTCCTATGCTGAAGCTTTACCTAATCCATTGTGGCAAGCTGCCATGAAGGCTGAGATTGATGCACTTCAGGCTAACAAGACTTGGGTCATGGCCAAACTGCCTCCTGGTAAAGTGCCAATTGGGTGCAAGTGGGTATACAAAATCAAGCTTAAAGCTGATGGCTCCATTGAGAGGTACAAGGCTAGATTGGTTGCTAAAGGTTTTACTCAAACTGAGGGAGTTGATTACTTTGAGACCTTCTTTCCTGTGGTGAAATTTGTGACTGTTAGGACCCTTTTGGCTATGGTTGCTGTGTATGGTTGGCATCTGTTCCAATTAGATGTCAACAATGCCTTCTTACATGGGGAATTGACTGAGGAAGTGTATATGGTCCCCCCTCCTGGATTTGGCAGCAAGGGGGAGGTGTGCAAACTCACTAAATCCCTTTATGGATTGAAACAGGCCAGTAGACAATGGTTTGCTAAGCTCTCATCTGCTCTGCTTGATCATGGTTTTATTCAATCTAAATCAGATTACTCTGTCTTCACTAAGGTTAGCAAGGGTTCAATTCTCATCTTGCTAGTCTATGTGGATGACATTTTGATAGTTAGCAATAATGTGGAGGCAGTCAATACTTTCAAGGTTTTCCTAGATGCCAAGTTCAAACTCAAGGATCTTGGTACTTTGAAGTATTTCTTAGGCCTTGAGGTTGCTAGGACTGAGAAAGGTATTAGTTTATGTCAAAGGAAGTTTGTTTTGGAGCTGCTATCTGATACAGATCTGCTAGCAAGTAAGCCTGCTAATGTGCCTATGGATCAATCAACCAAATTTAGGAGTTCAATGGGAGAGGCTGCACCAGATCCATCTTTGTATAGAAGAATTATAGGCAAACTGCTCTATCTGACTCTAACTAGACCTGACATTTGTTACTCAGTGCACAAACTGAGTCAGTTTATGAGTTCACCTCAGATTCCTCATTTACAAGCAGTTTATCAGGTACTTAAGTATCTTAAGAAGACACTAGGGCAGGGTTTATTTCTATCTGCAAGCTCTGAGTTGAAGCTCAAAGCCTACTGTGATGCTGATTGGGCAGCTTGCCCGGACACTAGACGATCAGTTTCAGGATTTTGTGTCTTCCTTGGTGACTCCCTTATATCCTGGAAATGTAAAAAGCAACAAGTAGTGTCCAGATCATCAGCAGAATCTGAGTATCGTGCAATAGCTACTGTCACAAGTGAGCTTGTCTGGTTGTTGGCATTACTCAGAACCTTTGGTTTAGATCACAATCATCCAGCCTCTTTGTATTGTGATAGCAAGGCAGCTCTCTATATTGCTGCAAATCCAGTATTTCACGAACGTACAAAGCACATAGAGGTTGACTGTCACTATATTCGAAGTAAGATTCAAGATGGGGTGATTAAAACTTTTCATGTGCCTACTAGACACCAGATCGCTGACTTCTTCACCAAAGCCCTTGGATACAAGCAATTTTACTTCCTTCTATCCAAGATGAACCTAATCAACATCTATGGTTCATCTTGAGGGGGAGTATTGAGTTTGTTATAGGATATAGATATCAGTGTTTGTATTACAAAGCATTGTAGTTTTGTAAATATAGAGCTAAACTACAGTAGTTTAGTTTAGCTTAGTTTAGATAGCCATAACCATAAACGGTTGTCGTTTTGTATACAGGTTAATGAGTTTGTTATCTCTTATTCCACGTGTACAGTTTGGATTGGTTAGGCAGTTATTTTTCTGTTACTCAGCTTTCCCGTCTTTGTTCTCACTATATAAAGAACAGAGCATTGTAAACTTATCAATTAATTCAATATACAAGTTTCACATCATTCTTTTCTCTCTCTCTCTGAGTTTTCATTACACCATTGATGTATCTTCAAAGCTTGTATGGAATTCAACACTATGCAAGTATGTGTTAGATAGCAAATTCAGGTGAAGGTAATATTGCTTAACGATAGACCTGGCCCGACTCACTTATACAGGAGTTAATAGAAAAAAACTTTTGTTATAAAATTCTGAGAGAGAAACTTTTGTGGTGGAAAGTTTATACTTACATGTGAACTTGTGACACCCAATTAGACCTTACACTCCTAAAAACCTGATAAAGAATGTTAATTTAGGATGTTATTTTTATTTTTAACTTGCCTAGCCCACTGTGTCTAAACCACTACTAACATCAATTGACCCTTCGTGGTGGTTAATAAATTAGAGGTAGATTGAGAATTTTTACAACCATGAGACATTGGTTGGGTTAAAAGTTTTCTTCCAATCTGCTCCAATCTGAATATCATAAAGTTATTTTACATTACTAGAATTAATAATTTACTTTAGGAGAGTAAAATTGTTAGCTTACTAGTTAGACAAATGTGTTTGAGGTTTTTATTAGTAGTAAGTTGTAGACTATTTAATTCTTAAATTTTATCTTCATCTTCTGCTATCCTTATGTGGTCGTTTATTTACTTTGAACATTTTCTTTTATGCAGTATTTCTCCATAAAAAGTGTAATGGGACCAACAACTGAGGTGGAGTCCTCTCTCAAAGAACATAACGCATACCACACCTATAACTACAACCTTTACTATGAACTATGAAGCTAGGGATGAGGAGGCATCATCTTTAGCACTACTAATAGAACATCTTAAACACAAAGAAACAATGTCACAAACGAAGGAACCTCGACCCAACAAGCTATTGCAGCAATTGAGCCTTCATTATCATCAACTGGTAATGTGAAGGGGTTGGACAATAACGAAATGAACATGTCCGACTGCTATTGTTGATCCTGGATTGCTCCCCGAAGTTAACAAGAATTATTATTCTCTTATCGACATGAAGACAAGAGCTAAACCAATACCAATGAGATTTCAAGCATTGATTATTTTGTTTGAAAATTTTCCCCATATGCATAACTGATTTAAAAGTGTATATATGGGAAAAGAAAGATGCATTCTTTGAATTTTTTATTGCTTAGAATTTGAAAAGGTGGGGCGGAAAATTGGAAAAGAAAATCCATTTTCTATACAAGCTGGTTTTGTGTTTCTGGTTATATAATATCGTTCCCGGACCCTTGCAATACTAGAAAATAAAATTATAAATACAGTTTTTGCCTTTTCAAGAATGTATTTTCTTGGTTAAGAAAAAGAGTCATTGTCAATTCCCCTTCATTGGTTAAAAAATGAATCATTAATCTCACAATAACACTTGACTTTTTTTTATTAATTTTTTTTTTTATTTTTTATTTTATAAGTAAAAAGGGTAGGAGGGTGCGAGCAAAGTGTCTTCCCTACGTTAGTAGCATCTTACCTACTAGGTTCTGGTCTGTAAGGAAGGAAATCGTTGAGTCATAGCTGTTATTCTAGCCCTATGAGGGTACTAGTGAGTATTGAGCGGAGGGTGTGAGGTTTTTTCCAAGTGCTTTTTATTGCAAGATTTGACTTTGAGACTTCCATCCCAAATCATTTGAAAGTAAGCCCAATGACCATTAATCACCATCCACAATGGTACTAAGTACTAACATGGTAATACCTATCTCTTTTAAAGAGGAGGAAAAAAAAAAATGAATAATGCAAGTGGCATCTTGACCCATAAAGTATGACTTATTATAAGAAAATTTCGAGGGGGGGGGGGGGGGAGAGAGAGAGAGAGAAGTGCATCTATTATGAGATACGTATTTAATATTTTAATTAGATTTTCATTTTTCAAGAAGTGAATTGAGAGAAGGTTAGGTTGAGTACATATGATCTCAACTGGAATAACACTCATCTATCATTTGAAAGGTCATCGAGTATTATACACTGAAATGAGCATTTGGTCTTGTATGGATGTGTAGCTACTTAGAAGTTAGAACTTATAAAATGGTCCTTCCTCTGAATTCAACATCAAGTCTACTGAAACTAACTGAGAGTCCAAGTATGATCCAAGAAAAGGAATTTTCTTTTATACAATGTCTTCATTCCTAATATGATTTTCAACAAATACTATATTGGAGAGTTTTTTAATAGAATCAAGTTAAGTGGAATTAGTAAATCATAAAAGAATTGATTGTAATGCTTAGCATTCACATTAATCTTTGCAAAATTTAGCCAAATTATAGCTAAATGACCACTTGATTTTGTTTTTGTTTTGTGCTATTTTAGGTAGCATACTTTATATGTGCATCAAACTCTTTCTTCTTTTTCTATTCCCATTTTAATATTATTTTAATTTTTTTATTATATTTTCTCTCCTAAAAATTTCTCTATCCTCTTTCTTCTCTCTTATAGCTCTCCTCTTCCTCCTTCATTGAAACCTTAGAGTAAACCCATCATCGATCATTGGAGTAAACTCATACATGGCTTGAAAACCACTAAAGCAATTGCCCCCATTTCTCGGAACTATAATTGCCACGGAAACCATTGAAGCCACCAAATTCTCCATTGCAAATCAAAACCTATAATCGAACCCTCTCAAATCATTTCCAAAACTGCCAAATAAACCCAAGCCAATCACCACCAATCAAGATGTTGACCCATTATGCAACTCGACGACCCAAACTCCAAGCCATTGATAGCAATGCAAAGCGATTACAAGACTTGAGGGTTTAAGGTTTTGGAGAGCTTCAAGGGAGATGGATTTTGGTATTAAAGAAACTAGTTTAGAACTCTGTATATATACACAGACATAATACACACACACATTATATACTTATATAAGTTTTTACCTAATGTTTAAGTAATGAATTGTTCATAATATTATGTAAAAAGGCTAATAAATTTGAATTATTTTCAGCTTGATAACAAATGACATTGGAAAGCAACATGTTTCTCAAAAAGACATAGGAAACCAAAATCTTTCAAACTATCTTTTCTTCTAATTTTAGATATAGAATTAGTAGATATATGATTGAGTTTTTTTATGGTTCTTTCATATTAGGCTCCTCATATTTTGCACTAAATTAACTCACTTAGCATAAAAATTTTAAAAATTGATTGAGACACATGGCACAAAATTATAGCTTAATTTTATATTTAATTAGATTTTCTCCCATCTTTGGCTTTAAATATGTATAATATATGATGATAGGTGAAATCAAAGGGAAAGTTTGTGTTGGGATTTATGACCTAAAATTTAATTTGTATATGTTTTTTAATTTATGAAGTGCTTTGTCTTTTTGAAATTATGTATGAAGATTGGACCATATGCATTCATTTGACGAATAGTCTAAGGGTTGCATTGAATGTAGTTTAAGTATGTTGATGAGATTAACATATGGAAAATCTAAACTATAATTCCTTGGAACTTATAAACTTTAGTTTGTAGTCAATGATGAAAATTGGGTATTTCATATGATAAGACATTGATATGTCTTGATCATGGAAGTGAAAATTCTAATTGGTATGTTGATGTATTTGGAATATGTTGAACTGACCATTGTGAGTTGTTATTCTATTAACTAATGTCAATCGAACCCACAACTACTAAATGATTTAGCTCACAGTTTTGAGGGAATGGTGGACTTGAATGTGAAATATAGGTTGCTTTGATGTATATAGGAGTGTGATCTTATCAATACCTCAATATATTGGGTAATCACATGTAGAGTTGTGGAAACACTGTTTCTCAAGATGAAATTCATAATCTAGATAAGAGATGAGAAATATCCCATTAAAATAAAATTTAATGAGAATTGATTATTTAGAGTATCAAACTTGATCATTTTAGTAAGGAGTTGCTAAAAATTTTATTCAATGAAATCAGATTCCAAGAAAATAAGAATAATCAAAAGATTAAATTGTGGACTCGAGGACTTAAGCTATATCGTCAATAAAGTAACAGTGATTATTTGACTTTGTTTCCCTATGGATATTTAATGAAGGGGTTAAATGCAATTTTAAGTAGCCTTGTCCTTGTGTAATTAAATAAATTCTAGAGAGAATCTATATTTTTATAGTAGAGTAAAATAATAAAAATATAATTAATAATAACTTAAAACTGGTTATGAGTTAACTAGAGCCCATGGCCCATTGAAACAAGGTTTTTATGTTTACCTTTGGTCCACCTCAAGATATGCATATAAACTCAATGGATGATATAATTTTTGTTCTCTATATACTAGAGATAATAGAGTGTCTGCTACACAAAGAAAGAGAAAGAAAAAAAAAAAAAAAAAATCATATTTTCAGTCTCTTCTAAAGCTTTCCTTGGTACAAAAACTTTCGAGAATTTTGGTTAGGAATAGGCTAACCTTATGGAGCTTGTGTTTTTCTATATAGCTAGATTGATGCTAAAAACACCCCAAATAATTACTCTCCATTTGTTTTGACATTGATGTTTTCTATTAAAAAAAAGAAGTCATTTTTTAAAAATGATTTTTTGAAAAATTATCTCATTTTCCTATATTTGGTAGTGACCTTAAAAAATGAGATAGAATTGTTTTAAATAGTTTCCATATTACCTCTTAACTTTGTTTACTTAGCATGCATGATGTGAAATAGAGTTGTTTTAATGAATATTTTAGTGGAAAATAATCTTTAAAAAGTCATAATTTTAATAGGGTTTTCCATTGATAAAAAATAATTTTCCTTTTAACTTATTTTTTCTAATACTATCAAATCCAGGGAAATGCAAAAAATTGTCTTTACAAGAACCATTGAAACAACGGAGCATTAGACTTATATTAATATTCTTAGAAGTGAATGGAATGTAACGATCGAGAGTTCCTTTTTATTTTTTTTTATTTTTTTTCAATAGTCAAATTATTTAGCAATAAAGTTTTTATCACACATTTAGTATTAAAAAACATTTAGAAATAGAAATTGACAACTAAAATAAATTAAGTAAATCTTCGAACTTCTTATGTACTCACCCAGTTTGACTTTTCAAATAACCTTTCATTAATGAGCATAGGAACCTTTTTTTATTCATGGTTAAGATTTAATCTCATGGCTTTTGTTAATGGATTCTCTTGGGTTCATTTGGTTGGATGATAGAAAAGTGAATGGTTAGAAAATAGGGAGTGAATGGAAAAGTAGAGAGACAGAAAACTTTATTGTTTGGTTTGAGAAGAAAAATGAGAAGATAGAAAATATAAATTGTATAAATTTACTTTTATGCTTCTAGTACTAAGAATTTTATTTTATTTTTTATTTTATAGTATATACAAGAACTAAAATGTTAAAAAAAAAAAAAATACAAACAAACGTAACAAACATGAAACAAGGAGAGGGAAAAAGGCTACAACGTTGAACAGGGGGAGAGCAGATGATAGGTAATTTCCCATCAAACCCACTCCCTCCCCCACTTTTCTCTCTAAATTAGGGAGAAAACCATTTCACCCCAAATGGTGGGCTCAGGAAGAAAACTCTTGGGATCCACCATTTTCCCCCTCCCCTCCAATCCCCAACTCCTCTCCTCGCTTTTCTCCCCATTCAAACAAACCCTTAAGGTGCATATTAAGGTGCATTTAATGTTACATTAAATAATATATTCATACACTTTTTAAAAGGAAAGTAAAATCATGAACAAATATCAAGAAAAGTACCCCCCCAAAAAAAAAAACTATAAATTTATGCAAATGAACCAATAAGTTATTGTCAGTTGTATTTTCTTTTTTGAAAAACCTGCATGACAACTCAAAATTAAGTATGTATTGTCCTATTCTCTCTTAAAAGTTACCATGACTTTTGAGTGAAGTTATGGTATGTTTTTGTGTTAGAATCCCTCTCCCTCTCTCTTGTATGTGTGTGTGTGTGTTTGTTTCTCCAAAAAAAAAAAAAAAAAAACTTGTTCTTTTAGGATATTCTTTAAGAGGACATATTTTATTTATTTAATGATGTATATAATGTCATGTTATTATGGGTTCTAATAAACCCAACTGATAAAATATGTTGTTGTCGAATACAGGATTTGGGTTCGAATTTCGCCTACACCAAAATTAATTGGTTTTTTTTTTTTTTTTGGCTTGATGATACAAAGCTATCATCATAAAATGAATATCATTGATTTAATTTCTATCATATCTATAACAAAAAATGTCAATGTTATTCAAAATTTTAAATAATCTTTACTAAGAGTCTTGTGACTCAGTGTTATAGTCTGCTTTTATTTATAAAGAGAGCAAGTTCAAATCCCCCATTTTCTATTGTTCTAACTATCCAATTAAAAAAAAAAAATTAAATGATTTTTAATGTCCTTACTCTATACACAGCCAAGATTAGCCCTAGGCCTAGGCCATTTAGGTGATGTCCTAGGCCCCCACACACACATATATATATATATATATATATATATATATATATATATATATGGGGTTGTAAGGGTTTTTGATTTTTGATTTTTTAATTAAAAATATAAGTGAGTTAAGTTGTACATTTTTCTCCCACTTATAAGAAGGTCCAATAAATTAGAGTTATGCTAGTTATATTACAAGAGAGTTACTACATATGTCTCATAAATTGATATGTCACCAATTACAAAAAGTAATTCTACTTATTTTTCTTTTATTGAAGTGTCACCTTATTATCACACTAGTTTGGAAGATTTTTGTAATAACTTTTGTTTTTCTCCACTAAAAAAATACAAATGAATAGAAACCTAACCCAATTATCATTAAGTGAATGAAAAATGCTAAGACTACTATAAGTTTTACAACAAAAAATTTACAAACTGATGTAACAAGAATATGATTGGTACAACTTAAATAATATAATAAATGAATGTTTGAATAATTTTATTATTGTTATTATTGGTGCCATGTCAGTTTGTAAAATCTATATAGTAAAATTTGTAGCATCAATAACTTACTCTACTCCGAGTGAATGAGCCATAATATATAGTAAGCATTAATAATAGATTTAGAGTAAAAAAAAAAAATATATATATAAATATATATATATATATATATAAAAATTCAATATAATTTAAATATAAAAAATGCCCCTTAATACTTTTCCCCTTATGCCTCAAAGTAGGAATATATATATATTTTTTTTGGGAGAAACAATCAAAGTAGGAATATCATGTGTCCATATTTCGCCCATACTTTGTGAGTGGTGTGGAAAATAGGAGTGTAAGGCAATCATAGTGACATAGACATAGTCCTCTTATAATATAATAATAAAATTGATCTATTTAAAAATCATTTAACCCACGTATGGTCAGTCCAAAAATGCAGAGCCTCTAATACAATATTCTCCTACTGTACTCTCTACAACAATTTCTTCCCCAGCCAATTACACCAACACAGATGCCTCCTCTTTTGACAACATTTATAAAGTTACCAGCTACAATATTGTTGGCGGCAAATGATACGCAATACGTAATGAAAATTTCGAACGAGGAAAATCCATTGCCGAGGAGCTATTGATAGCAATAGAAATGTCAACAATTGCTGTCGTCGTTTTTCTCGAGAAACTACGCTTCTTCTTCTTTGTGCTTGACTGCACTAGCAAAGATGGTTAAATGTATGGAAAAGAAGAAGCTAATAGTTGCTAGTATTCCTGGATGGGTTTTAAACTACGGGTTAAGAATTCCTTTTCAAAAAATGTTACTTATCGTTGCTTTAATTTCTTCATAGTTCAAATTTGATCTTGATGAGCTTATCGAATCACTCTGCAACCTCAGCAATCAGATGCCGGAAGATGGTTCCACCAATTGGGACTTACCACCAAGATTTGATGATTCTCCAGATGAAGCAGATGAGATGGTGCAGGATCATGTAGCTGATTTGCCACTGGCAAGAAACTTTAATTGAATTCAAACCTACATGGAATTTAATTATTGAATTCTAGATTTTTTATTTTTTTTAATAGTAAACACTGATGTGATTCTAACTTCTAAGTTTCTAAGGTGCACAAAACATGTGTTTGGGTCAACATTACAGTTGTGGCTTTTCAGTTTTCATGACAGTATGGCACCCCTTTTTTTCAAGTTACAACTCAATACTGTAAAACCAAGTAGCCAAATTAATTAGGCACCACGTATAGAGCTTTGATTGGGAAGGCTGGCTTTGAAGAAAGGGTGTGTATATGTGTGGGTGTGTGTGTTTTTTTTTTTTTTTTTTTTTTGACCAAGGGCTATGAATGCAAAGTGGTAAGTTCTTAGTCATGGTAGCATGGTGTTCTGTGCAAGATGAACCCAAGTCTGCCACATTTAAAGCAAAAGGGAACGCCAAGTTTGAAGCCAGCCTGCCTAGCTAAAACTAAATTAAACCCTCCTCTCGTTCCCTCTTTTTTAAAAAACCGAAAAAAAAAAAAAAAAAACTCTCTCACTGGTCAGATGGGTATCCCAAAACCACCACTCTCCGACCATTTGTCACTCACTCCACCCCATCAGCACGCTCTTCCTCTCCCCACCCAATCTGTATACACCCTATCTCTTTCCTCTTTCTCTTCACTCACCCCACTGCACCGTCTTGACGCGTTTCTCTTGCTTTTATCACACTTGTGCTCTCTCTACTGACACTTTTTTCAGGCTTTTCCTCACCCTCACAACACTCCCTTCTTATCTCTTCTTATAGTACTTACCATATTTTGTTTTCACCAAGAAACACACAAACAAACAATACATCTCTCTCTTCTTTCACAACCGTCTCTGATCACCACCCAGCACTATTCCATAGATCAAGTTCACCACTCCTTTCGTCTCCTTCTGATTATGGATACCTTTTTCACCTACACTCCCACCACCACCACCACCACCACAAACACCATGAACTTTCCTTCAACCACCACCAACACCACTACTGCTGCTGCTTCATCTACATCATCAATGCCGTCCTCTCAGTATTATTTTCCACCTCATGATGAAACTCAAACCCTGATGCAATTCCCATACGCATATCCTTTGGAGCTAGTGCAGGCCGGTCAGCAAGGCGAGGCATTCACATACCCTTCGTATCCTTTCGTAATTGGCATGAATTCTTCACAGCCGCATTTGGTACCCGATGAGCAACAGCAAGAGAGAAGGCTTGTGGATGCTTGGACCACCAAGGTTGCGAGATGTAAGCGCAAAATGGCACGCCAAAAGAGCCTTTGTTTGACCAAAGATTCTGCTTCTTGGGCTTCCTCGACTCAGATGAATACACAAGGACTAGCCGTGTATGATGCTGATCATGTGCAGAACGTCAACAACGTGAATGAAGATCCCTACACTTTCCGCACTCCAGACAATAAGGTGGGCTTGTGTTAATTCTCAATTTTTGGTTCCCTAAGAGTCTGAGACTGCTTTTTCTTGTTAAATAATATGGGTTCTCCTAGTCCTATATTCTGGGCCTTTTTACATGGATAAGTTTTGTTCAATATTTTTTGGGAACAGAGGCTGAGATTTTTGCTAAAAAAGGAGTTGAAGAATAGTGATGTTGGGTCTTTGGGCAGGATCGTTCTTCCAAAGGTAAGGTGTTCTTTGTCTTTATCAATTTGTGCTCAAATTTTTTTTTTTTTTTTTTTTTTTTTTTTTTTTAAATTCAATTATTACAGTAAGTGAGAAGGGAATTAAAATCCTGATAATTTTTACTAAAAGGACCAGATAATGTAATGAACTTTTGTTATTTGTACTCAAATCTTGCTTGTTTGGTTTAATATTTTTTTTCATTCATGATTTCTATTTTGTTAAAAAGTTGATCAGGGGTGAGGGAAATAAGTAAAAGGGCCAACCATGCACTACCTATTATTTGATTTGTTCATAAGGTCATGCCTGATACTAATGCAATATATGATTGTGATCTAGATTGCCCAATAACTAACTCTTTCTTGACTTTCTTGATTTTTTCCCAAAAAGAAAAGGAAATAAAGAAAGGGAAATGGAAATAATAGTTCTCATTAGTGACAATTATCTTCAAAATGATACTTAGTAGGGATAGGACACTGCTTGTGTCCAATGCATTACACACGGCTTGTGTCCAGTGCAGTAATGCACTAGACACATTGGGATTTGGACATATTTTTGAATCTCAACATGTCTAGTGCACTGATGCACTGGACACATCAGTGCATTGGACACAAGCTTAAACCATAGGGATAAATATACCACTATTAAGAAAATTAGATAGAATTATTTGTTCTTTTCCTCTCTTATTTATTAGTTTTAGTCTTTGATATCCAAGTTGATCTAATGTAGTCTTTGGTTATTCTTAATCATCAAATTAACGACAGAGAGAAGCAGAGGAAAACCTTCCAATCCTCTCTGATAAAGATGGAATCCAAATTGTAATCCAAGATGCGTATTCTAACCAAGCGTGGATTATGAAATACAAGTGAGTATATAGGGTACTATATTTGATTTCTCTTTTTTTTTTTTTTTTTTTTTTTTTTTTTTTTTTTGTGGATTATGATCAAGTTATAATAAGTGCAACTTTTTGCAATATTACACAAGTCCATAACTTTTTATTATCTTAATATTTTGAGAACTCCACCACTAGATTACATATTCTCTTTGTTCTTAACATACACACCAAATTTCATGTTAATCGAATGTGAATTATTATTTGATCCATAAAGTACTCATTTTTCGTGTAAAATTTAAAAGTTAAAAATTCTTGACTTTTAAATATGTTATGATAAGATAGTTATTGATTTCTGATTATCATGAAATTTGTAAGCATGGAAGTATAACAAGAAAATATAATCTAATTTTTGATATGTCAATATTTGTTCAATAAAAATTTATATAGCAGTGTAACATTACCAAAATTTATATTGTGCTCTTTTCCACTTTCTAAATTGCTATACATATTTAGACCAAAATGTTTGCTTACTGTTAAGGATGTTTAATTTTTGTTCACTGATAACACAGGTATTGGTTAAATAATAAGAGCAGAATGTATGTTCTTGAAAATACGGGTATGTTCATAAAACTTTGACTCATAGATCTCTCTTTAATAAAAAGTATGTTCACAGCTCTTTTTCAAATTACAGTGGATTTTGTAAAACAAAATGGGCTGGCGATTGGAGATTCCATTACTCTCTATGAGGACGAACTCAAGAATCTCGTGAGTTTTTCTTCCTTCTTATACACACTTTGTTGAATATTTGAAGTTGGATTAGGATTTGGAAAAGCAAGTAATTTAAGTTTATTTAAGGACTATAATGCTTTGAACCTTTTTCTTTTGTGTGATATATCCTTAAGTGGAAATACTTAGATAGTTTTGAAGTAGTATTCTTGATCTCACATAGTGGTAAGCCCCACACATAGGTCTCACTCTTTGTGTGAGGGTTTGGAATATTACTCGGAATTATCTAAAAATTACTCATACCTAGTAGGTAAAGGGAAAATGACAAAAAGATAGGTGCTAATATGGACAAAATAGGTGAGCTTTAATGGACACGTGTGAGTTGATGTGTTGGTCATAGAATAGAGAAGATGGACTAAGCACGTGTGGCACGAGTACTACACCTTTTGGGTTATGGAAGGTTATTTGAAGTTGGTTGGATCTGCCATATATAAGCGTTGCCTAGTGTCTCAAACCATAAAAGTGGTGTATGTGCTTGTCTTATCTTAGCATTTTACCAAGTAGGTTACTAATACATTGAAATAATAATAGCCACTAAAGCACTTATTGTGAAACAAACTTTTAAGATGGAGTACTCCTAACCTCTTTAAAGGGTGTAAAAATTGTGCAGATTTAAAATTTACGAAATCATATATGATTTGGGTTTTCCTAATCTCACTATTTTGTATTTACCTTGGACAAGTTTAATTTTCTCACCATAATTGTTTAGTTTGTGATGTGTTTTAAAACATTATATCTTCTCATCTAATTTCATTATCATTTTACTATGATTTCACTATGAGTTTCTTGTGAAAGATAAAAAGATACAATTGAAATTAAATAGGATTAAAGGTTAGTAAGACTTTTTCTTTTTCTTTTTTAGTTAAAATATTATTTTCATACTTAAAATTTGCATGAAATTCATTTTTCGTCTCTAAAATTTCAAAAGTTTTCTTTTTCATTCTTTAACTATTAAAACTTTTCACTTTATATTATTAAACTTTAAAAAATATATTTCTTTTATCCTTAAATTATTGAAAAATATTTTTTTCCTTGTCTATATTTTTGTCCCTAAATTATTAAAAATAACTCTTTAGAAAGTTTAGAAATGAAAAAAGAATTTTGGTAAATTTTAAGTACGAAAATAATTCTCTAAACCTTGTTGTTTATTACGATCATCATTGATGTGATGGAAAATTGAGTTATT
This sequence comes from Quercus robur, assembly GCF_932294415.1. Lineage (NCBI taxonomy): Eukaryota > Viridiplantae > Streptophyta > Magnoliopsida > Fagales > Fagaceae > Quercus > Quercus robur. The sequence goes on along the minus strand of NC_065538.1, from coordinate 42,517,757 downwards.
GAATTTTAGTCTTGCTATTTATTATATATTTTTTGGATGAATCTCACTATTTACCTATATCTGTTTTTTTTTTTTTTTTTTTTTTTTTTTTTTTTTTTTTTTTTTTTGAGAATCTACCTATATCTGTTTGAACTATATATTTGTTACTGATTTGTATTTTCCATGTGCCATGGAACTCAATTGTTATCTAATAATATATAATATGTGCATTTTGTAATACTTGAATTATTTACTGATCAAGTGAAAACGTTTATGTATAAATCTTTTTCATGCTGAGGGGCAGTATTTCTCCATTAAAAAGGTTGACAAACCAGTAAATGAGCCCTTATACAAACAACAATATACGAACCTCGGCATCAACTGCAACAACTTTTCTGCACCTTTTATGCACGAGTCTAGGGATGAGGAAGAAGCATCTTTAGCATTGCTAATAGAGCAACTCAGGCACCAGGAAGAACAAGACGCTAACAGCCTTGCAACTTTGCCTATCGGAGGCACTTCTTCGCATAGTCGGCTCATTTAATCAATTAGTAGGCTGCTCAAAAAAATTGTCCCATTTATCTTATGAACAATCTCTAGCAAATCCATTTTCAAACAAAAGTAAAGCAACTTGATTTTCTTGATTATATGGATTATATATTATATGATAAACATATTTGTAAAAATATCCCAATTTAATTTCAAGTTGATTTTTTTTTTTTTTTTTTGATGATTTCAAGTTGATTTTATGTCCCATTTCAATTAAATTTCAAGTTGATGATTCTAATTTCTATATAATGTTGTTCTTTGCATTATAACAAATAATGATCATATATGCCTTTAATGAATTTGGTTTGTCTTAGGTCACCATTTTATTTTTACCATATACATGTTCGATATGCTAATATGTAGCCATGAATGATTGTTTATAGTTTCTCCAAAAAAAAAAGTTCGCAATGTTCTTGGAAAATTAATGTGTTTTCTATCTTTTCACTGAATTCCATTTCTCTACCCCTCTCACCATCAAATTCTTGCAAAAGATAAAACAGATAGTAGAGCACTTAATTATCAATAGGGTAAAAAGAATTTTTTTTTTAAAATTAAAAAAAAAAAATCCATTTTGTTATGGTCGTCATTGATGTGACGGAAAAATGGGTTTTTTATATATTTATTTAAAACTAGTGATAAACCCATGTGTTGCACTTTTTTTTTTATAATATTTTTTTAATTAGTATTATTATTATAGTGATGCATAGAAACTCATAAGTATTATTATTTAAAATAGAAGGTAAAAGTAGCCATTTAACAAAAATATAATCATAATCCTGAAAAAAAAATTATTGTTTTTGCTCCCCATTATTGCTATCAATAGACATTATCAATGAAATAATGAATAAAATTTATTTATATTATTTTAGTTAATAATATTAACATTATTCATATAACATTTTAGAAAGATTAAAGTATTAAAGTAGATTAGAGAATAAGGTTAAAGATTAATAGCAAAATGTTTGAGAGAGAGAGAGATCAGTACCTCTAATAGTGGAGAACAAAATAAAAATGTAACTGTAAAACAAATTTGTTGCCAAAATTCCTAAGCTTGTTGGTTAGAAGAGGGATAAAGAGAGAACATATTTATATCCAAAAAAAGGGGGATGAGGAAGATGAATGGTTGGAGAAGCTGATGAAATATTATTCATGTAAATAATTGAAGTAAATGTTATTGTAATTTCTAAAATAATGATGTGATATAAAAGAAAAAAAAAAAGAAAAAATATATATATATTGTAAGGGCGAGTTTTTAGTTCCTGAGCCCAAAGGATAGAAGGATTCAGGCCCAAAGAGCCCAATACAATAAATTTGTAGAGAGTGGGCTTAAAAGCTAGGCCTCAATGGATCAGGCCACGGGCACAATGGATTAAGGGTATTAAGAAAGGAAAGAAGACAAGTTTAAAGTAAGGAAATCCTTCCTCAGCGAAGTCCGAGGAGAATATTCTTGTATATAATTCTTTTGGACTTGGATATAATTTCAGTTCTTGTTGCTACAGTGTGTTCTCTACAGATTTTCTCATCCCTTCTTCCTGGAGGGTCTCTTACTTTATATATCTCCCTTTAGATGATCCTGACCCTCCATTTGTTGATCATCTTGGCCACTACTTGAGTGTTTGTTCTATCAGACACCTTCCCAAACTCCTTATAAGTTGGGGTAGCCAAGACAGAACTGTTTAGGGTCCTTCTCCACATAAATGCAGCCAGGAGGTTTGGTGGGATGCATTAAATGTGGTGGTAGCCACCATCCCTTCGGTCATGTCAGGACTAACCCCCTCCCCGAAGCTCTTTCTTTACAGTATAACTTCCTCTTATAACGTGCCACTGATGTGGCCTTACTGTTCGAGCATGTGGCCTCCTTGGCACGATAATGGACTCCTCCGCCATAGACACGACACGTGGCACAAGTACCTTTGTTAAATTCCTGTGCCCCACAATACCCCCTCAAAACTTCGGTTTTTTTCCTCTTATCCGAGAAGAAAAATGGGGTTTTGACTTTGGAATATTAAGTCCACACGTTTCTTTGATTTCCACACTTGAAAGCGTCACTTCGTGTGTCCCGCAACCATTCTGGCACTTCGAAGTACGCAATGTCGCATTAAATGCTCTAGGCGACGCATTGTTCCATACATCCTACGGTGAGATGGAGATTCTACGGCTAGCATTTCTTCTCAAATTTTGGGTGGGATAACTCCCACCCAATTCTGCCCTCTATATAAGGTGCCTGGGGGGTTCATTTTCTCCTACTTTACAAATCTTCGAACTCCCAAGACTTCCTAAACTCTTAAGCTTTTAAGACTTCCAAAATCTTCAGACCCTCAAGAAGCCCCTGAAGTAACCCTCGTCCTTATTTTCATAAGTTTCCACGTTCCTAGGCTCTTTTATTCTTGGCCAGTCTCCTCGGCCTTCTAACCTTTACTCCTTTTTCAAAAACATTTCCTTCACTTCCCTTTAGTTTCTTAGATGGGTAGATTCGCTCACCTCGTAGATTCTCCCGTTGGTATGGATGGATTTAGGGTTAAGTACCACATTCCCTAGGGAGTTTCCCTGCGATACTGTGCTTCGGGTTAGTGGCTTACCCATAGAAAGGAAGGGGAGGTCGTCATTCCCATGATTGCCTTCATAGAAGGGGGAATGACACTTCTCATGGGTAGGGTAACTAGGGACTACCTGATTGCACATAGGCTATGCCCCCACCAATGCGTGCCTAACCTGTTTAGGGTCTTGGGTAGTGTGGATGCTCTTAACAAGCAAATAGGGCTAAACCTCACCTGGCATGACGTCGTTTGGATGTATGAGTGCCACCTGCTCACAAACTCAGGGTATTACCTTAAGTCTAGATCCTTTGTTGTTAGGCTTGTCTCATGTCTCCCCAAATCCAACAAGGGCATGAAGGATGACTTTCTGATAGTCTCGGGTGAATGGCACGATGATCTTTACTGCCCAGTCCGGGAAGGAGAGCCAGGTGGGGTACCCTAGGTTTAGGTTTTTTTTTTTTTTTTTTTTTTAAACATAGGCATTAGCTCTGTAGTTTTGTTACTTTCCCCTTTCCTTTAGCATTCCGCTTATTTCTGATGATGGCTTCATTATTCTAATCGTGGTTTTGCTTTTCGGATGTTTTTACAAATAAAAGACACGTAACTCCCAACCTTAACCTTGTCAATGTCTCGGACCTTAACAAGGTGCTGAGATCCGAAGTATTTGTGAGCAAAGACAGGCAATTAAGAGCTGTCCACCTCATCCTCGACTTCGAGCCCTTGTTGGATAAGTTTCAAGACGTGGGACACGTGATAAGAGTAGGCGATCCTCGGCTAGCCTGGATAGATGTCTTGGTGCCTGGTTTTCTAGCCTTAGAAGATATGATGCTAGTTGAGTTGCCCCACTGTTACTCTCCCCACAAAGTTGCAGTCTTAAGGGAAGAGACAACTTCATCGCGGCTGTCACTCGAGGCGGAGATAGACCAATTTCGTCTCGAGGAAGAAGGAGAGGAGCAAGAAGAGCCTATGATCTCGGTCTCGAACTCAGAGGGCGAGCTTGACAGTCCTTCGTCATTCATTCCCCCAAGCTCATAGTTACCTGGGTGGACAACAGCTTAAAGGAGGAAAAGGAAATGGCCTTGAATAAGAGGAAAGGCCTGAAGGAGCCCTTGTAGAAAGGAATAAGGGGTCGGCATCTAAGGACACCCTTGGGTCCCAACCCCTTCCTACTCTCTCCCCCCATCTTCCTCCGGTAGTTAACCTATTTGCCATGGCTAACCTGAAAAGGAAAAGGAAGGAGAAGGAGGTGCTCGAGAAAGGGGAGGTGGTCCTCCAAAAGGAGCCTAAACAGCAGAAGACGACCAAAGGCTAGGAAAGGGCCTCCTCAAGTGAGAGTAAAGAGGCCGAGCATTCTACTGACGTGCGCCACTCAACTTAAAACCCTCGATTGGAGTTGGATGGCATAACGGTACCCTGGAGTTCCTTCATCAAGGAGTTCCAAAGAGGTCATACCCATCATGTGGTTGAGCCTCTGGAGTGGCCTCTCTTGCTACCCAAGGATATGAACGCCTTGAAGAACATGAGGCAGCAGGATCTCTTTATGTCCTTGAAGAGGGACTTAGCCTTGGTAAGCTTCTCAACTTGGTCCCACTGATCTCGTGCTAGTCCTTTTGCTTACTTATCTCACGAAATGTTTTTGTTGTCTTTGTGCAAGCCATCTAGGAGTTTTTCACCACCGAGGAGTGGGTGAAGAATGCCCACAACGAGGCAAGGCTCACGGATAACCTCTGCACGGAGGCAAGCAAGTCCCTCGCCATTGTCGAGGGCAGAAACAAGAAGTTGGCTTTAAAACTAGCCACCGTGGACAAGGACTGGAGGAGCGCGGAGGATGGCTTGAGGAATGTCGAGGCGCAAATGAAGGAGCAGCACCAAAGGCTCCATTACACTGAGATAGAGCTGGCCATGGCCTAGTAGCATGTGTTGGAGCTAAAGGCGAAGCTATCTAAGGCCAAGAAGGCTGCCCAGGTGGCCCAAGCAACTGCAGACACTGCAGGGCAGAAGTTTTATGACCTCAGAGTGTAGGAAACTGAGGCCCGGTTGACTAAAGAGTTAGATGGGGTCTGTAGGGAGTACTGCTTCGAGGTCTGGACTGAGGCCCTGAATGTGGTTGGAGGTCTTACGGACTCAAAGTGGAGGAAAGCTGAGAACGTCTACTATCTTGAGAACCTCCAAGAAGTCCCTGAGACAGCCTTCGAGGAAGCCGTCACTGCTCTTACTGCTGCTGAGCAGCCTCCTCCCACCCAGGTCCTTCTTCCCCCAACCGAGGCCACTAAAGAGCTTGGTAAGGCTGGTGACCAAGGTAGGGGGGTGGAGGTGGCCAAGGGTAAGGAGGCTGGGCAAAACAAAGCTCCGTTAGAGGACAAAGTCAAAGGTAAGGAAGCCACTCTCAAGGCGAAGGAGTCTGACTCGGCCAAGCCTCAGGCCGTGGCCTAAGAGAAGAAGGCAACTGATCCTCTCATTCCTCCACTAGTTAGCAAAGAAGACCCTCCCCCGGCAAAGGCTTAGCTTAGGAGTTTTTTTCTTTCTTTGTACTTTTTTTTTTCTTTGGTAAAGGTAGTTTGCCTCGGTCCATGTGTACTTTTCCTTTTGTTGAATGAAAAGATATTACTTTTTGCCTTTATGGACCTTTGTTTTTCTTGCAATGCTTGTCTCTGGTTGGCTATAATCATTTTTTTTCCCTTTGTTGAGACTTTTAGATTGAGGGTGCTTCCAAGGGTGAACACCCACACTTTAACAAAAGCGAGTAGTAATAATATGTTGTTAGCTTAAATAAACTAAGGGTCCATTTGGATATAGCTGAAAATTGAAAACTGAAACTGAAAACTGAAAAACACTGTAGCAAAATAATTTTTAAATGTGTGAATAGTACTGTGGAACCCATTTTTAATGAAAAAGTTGCTGAAAAGTGAAATTTGTGGCTCCATAAACAGTAAAATTTGTGCTGAAAAGTGGAAAAAGTCAAACTTTATGGCTACTGTTCATGAACAGTACATGAACAGTAGCCGTGTTGGTCTCTCAAACGCGTGCAAAAAAAAAAAGAACAGAAAACGCATAATGTGCATTTGGGAAACGCAAACGTGCTTCCCAAACGCACACTAAATCTATGTAAACGATGAGAAAAAACTGTGTAATCAACAGGTAGGTCTAAGTCTTTAGAGATAAACAAAACACTTAGTAGGAAAAGGGATAAACAAGTGTTAATTTATCCAAGACGTGTGATCTAAGGAACCAGACATAGCCCAGGTTCTGCTCAACATTTAAACAAATAACCAGGAACATTAATTTACCTAAGGTATGTGGTCCGAGGAGCTAGACATAACCAAGGTTATGTTTAATATTCACACAAGTAATAGAGAGTGTTAATTTACTCAAGGCATATGGTCAGAGGAGCCAGACATAACTAAAGTTCTGTTTTACACTTAAGCAAATAACTAAGAATATTAATTTACCCAAGGTATATGATCCGAGGAGCCAAGCATAACCAAGGTTCTATTTAATATTCAAACAAGAAATAGAGAGTGTTAATTTACCCAAGGCATGTGGTCTGAGGAGTTAGACATAACCAATGTTCTGTTTAAAACTTAAGCAAATAACTAAGAATATTAATTTACCCAAGGTATGAGGTCCGAAGAGCTAGGCATAACCAAGGTTCTGTTTAATATTCAATTAATAGAGAGTGTTAATTTACCCAAGGCATGTGGTTTGAGGAGCCAAGCATAACTAAGGTTCTGTTTAACACTTAAGCAAATAACCAAGAATATTAATTTACCCAAGATATGTGGTCCGAAGAGCCAGGTATAACCAAGGTCCTGTTTAATATTCAAACAAGTAATAGAGAGTGTTAATTTACCTAAGGCATATGGTCTGAGCAGCCAGGCATAACCAAGGTTCTGTTTAGGACTTAAACAAATAACCAAGAATACTAATTTACCTAAGGTATGTGGTTCGAGGAGCCAGGTATAACTAAGGTTCTATTTAATATTCAAACAAGTAATAGAAAGTGTTAATTTACCCAAGGCATGTGGTCTGAGGAGCCAGGCATAATCAAGATTCTGTTTAACACTTAAACAAATAACTAAGAATATTAATTTACTCAAGGTATGTGGTTCAAGGAGCTAGGCATAACCAAGGTTCTGTTTAATATTCAAACAAGTAATAAAGAGTATTAATTTATCCAAGGCATGTGGTCTGAGGAGTCAGGCATAACCAAGGTTCTGTTTAACACTTAAGCAAATAACCAAGAATATTAATTTACCCAAGATATGTGGTCCGAGGAGCCCGGCATAACAAAGGTTCAGTTTAATATTCAAACAAGTAATAAAGAGTGTTAATTTATCCAAGGTATGTGGTCTGAGGAGCCAAGCATAATCAAAGTTCTGTTTAACACTTAAGCAAATAACCAAGAATATTAATTTACCCAGGTATGTGGTCCAGGGAGCCAAGCATAACTAAGGTTCTGTTTAATATTCAAACAAGTAATAGAGAGTATTAATTTACTCAAGGCATGTGGTCTAAGGAGGTAGGTATAACCAAGGTTCTATTTAACACTTAAGCAAATAACCAAGAATATTAATTTACCCAATATATGTGGTCCAAGGAGTTAGGCAAAACCAAGGTTCTGTTTAATATTCAAACAAGTGATTGACGTAACATATAATGCCCTAAATAAAAACATGGCAAAGCTGCCTTTCATTAATAATAGTACATTTGCAGGTTATTTAAATTCCAAGGTCGTGGTATAACTTTTTTGTCTAGTTCTTCTAGGAAGTATGCTCCTATGCCTGCTACCGAGGTGATACAGTATGACCCTTCCCAATAGGGCCCTAACTTCCCCTAATGTTGGGTTTTTTGCTGTACCCACAAACTTTCTTAATACCAAGTCCCTAGGGGCCAATGGTCTTAACTTTACATTTGAATCATACCATTGTTTAAGCATTTGCTGATAGCATGCTAATTAAACTATGACATTTTCTCTCCGCTCCTTGATTAGATCTAGGCTATTTTCTAATAGGTGGTCATTGTTGTCTGGTAAGAATAAGCTAGTCCTCAGTGTTGGGAACCCAATCTCCAGAGGAATCACAGCCTCGGCCCTGTAAGTCACTGAAAAGAGTGTCTCCCCCGTTGACCTACGAGGGGTAATCTGATATGTCCAGAGAACATGTGGAAGCTTGTCCATCCATTTTCTCTTTGTATCATCCGACCTCTTCTTAAGTCCATTCACTATAACTTTGTTGACAGCCTCAGCCTGCCCATTCCCCTGGAGTAAGTTGGAGTGGAATACTTATTCGTGATACCTAATTCACAATAGTACCCTCTGAAAGCCTGGCTATCAAACTGAAGTCCATTGTCCGAGATGAGGGTATAAGGGATCCCAAACCGAGTGACAATGTTCTTCCACACAAACCTTTTGGCAACCATATCCCTAATGTTTGCCAGTGACCCAACTTTAACCCATTTGGTAAAGTAATTAGTGCCGACCAAAAGTCATCTCCTGTTTCCTACTGCTTTGGGGAAGGGCCCCACAATGTCCAAGCCCCACTGAGCAAAAGGCCATAGGCTAGACAGAGGATTAAGAACACCTCTTAGCTGATGAATATTAGGAGCAAATCTCTTACATTGGTCACACTTCTTCACGTACTCTTGTGCTTCTCTTTGCATATTGGGTCACCAATATCTCTGAGTAAGGGCTCGGTGATACAAGGATTTGCCTCCTGTATGGCTCCCACAAATCCCTTCGTGCAACTCTTCTAGAAGTAGCTCTATTACTTCAAGATGTAGCTCCATTACTTCAAGATGGATGCACAACAAATATGGCCCCAAAAAAGAGCGCTTGTACAGCTTTTGGTCCTCGGACAGCCAAAATTGAGGAGTCTTTCTTCGTACTTTGTCAGCCTCCCCCTTCTCATTGGGCAAGATGTCATCCCTAAGGAATAAGACAATAGGATCCATCCAACTAGGTCCCACCCTATGTTGATGAACCTAGACCATCTCCATCTTCTTCTTGATAAGGTTGCATAGATCCTCGACCAAGATGACCTGAGGTAGACTCTGCGCTGAGGAGGTTGCTAGAGTGGCAAGGGAGCATGCGTATTTCTGCTTCTAGGGATTTGGTGTAAGGAAAAAGAATCAAATTCTGATTGTAGGTGCCTAGCCTGGTTCAGGTACTCTTGCATTCTCACAACCCTGGCTTCCAATTCTCCCTTTACTTAACCTACAACCAACCTCGAATCTGAAAACATTTCCACTACTCTTCCTCCCATTTTCTGAACCATAGTCATTCCCACTAGCAAAGCCTCGTACTTGGCCTCATTATTCGTGGCCGAGAAGCCCAACCTTAAGGATTTCTCAATGATGATCCTTTCAGGAGATACTACAACCAGCCCCACTCTTGATTCCCTTTGGTTTTCTGCGTCGTCAACATACACCTTCCAAGGTAGAGGATCCTGCAAGGAGACCATCCCAACTGATTTTCCATTCATGCCCAGCCTTTCTCCGTTTTCTTCAAATGAAGGCTCAACAAAATCAGCCACTAAGTCTGCGAGAACTTGGCCCTTTATAGAGGTGCGAGGCATGTATTTAATATCAAAGGCTCCTAGGATCATTGTCCATTTTGCAACCCTCCCTGTGTAGTCAACTTTCCGAAGCAGTGATCGAAGAAGGAGTTGGGTTAGAAGCACAACAGTATGAGCCTATTAGTAATGTGAGAGCTTTTACGTAGCATGCACTACTACCAAGATGACCCTCTCCAGTGGTAAGTTGCGCACCTCTGCCTTATGTATTGATTTGCTCACATAATAAACTGGTCTCTGCACCCCATTATCATCCTGCATTAGTACTAGACTCACCACATGTGAGGCTATAGTAATGTAAGTGAACAAAACCTCATCCTCCTCAGGTTTGGACATAATAGGTAGCCAAGAAAGATATTCCTTTAGTTGTTGGAAGAGCGAGGAACACTCCTTCGTTCATTCAAATCTCTTCCACTTATGCAACAACTAGAAGAAGGGCATGCACCTGTCCGCTGACCGAGAAATGAATCGATTTAAAGCGACAGTCATCCTTGTCAACTTCTGGACCTCTTTAGGATTTCGAGAAGGCTGCAGGTTTTTGATTGCTCTAATCTAATCAGGGTCGACTTCAATTTCGTAGTGGGTAACCATATAACCCAGAAACTTGCCCGAGCCTAGCCCAAAAGAATATTTAGTGGCATTGAGGCGCAGTTTGTGTTTCCTCAGTATCTCGAAAATATCTCCGAGATCGTTTATGTGCTCAGACTCCACCTTTCTCTTTACCACCATATCGTCTATGTAAACCTCAATGTTTTTACCCAGTTGTGGTTTGAACATCCTGGTCATCATCCTCTGATAAGTAGACTCCACATTCTTCAGTCCAAAAGGCATCACCTTGTAATGATAATTCTCTATGGGCTTAACGAAAGAAGTCTTCTTCTGATCACCCAGAGCCAATGGTATCTGGTGATATCCCTAGAAAGCATCTAAGAAGCTCATCCAAGGATGGCCCGCGATTGCATCCACCAGTTGATCTATCCGAGGCAAGGGGAAAGAATCCTTGAGGCAAGGAGAAAGGATCCTTTGGGCAAGCCTTATTTAAATCCATGAAGTCTACACACATTCGCCATTTCTCACTTTTCTTCTTCACCACCACCGTGTTGGCTAACCACTCAGGGCAAAACACCTCCTTTATGGCCCAAGCTCGCTTAAGTTTGAGCACTTCTTCTTTGACAGCGTCAGAATGTTCTTTGGATGAGTGCTGAGATGATTGCTTCTTGGGAACGACAAATGGATTGACGTTTAAATAGTGGCAAATGAAGTTTGGATCCACCCGAGGGGCCTCGTAAGTGCTCCATGAAAATACATCAATATTTTTTCTAAGAAAATCTATCAGTTCTTCCTTCTTTTAAGGAGGCAGCTAAACTCTGACCTAAAATAATTTTTCCTCGTCATTGCCAATAACAACTTTTTCTAGTTGCTCGCACTTAGCCCATTTTGCCACGACCTCTATAGACAACACTAGCACCTTTGATTGCTATAACTTCTGCTCGGCATAAACCAAGGAATCACCTCCAGCCTAATGTCTAATTGCGACCACTAAGCACTGCCTAGCCATAGATTGGCTTCCAATTAGCTCTTTGATATGGTCCCCTAATGGGTACATCACTTTCAAGTGAAGGGTGGAAGACATGGCTCCCGTGGCGTGAAGCCAAGATCTTGCCACAATAGTAGTATAGGGGGAGTAGGCATTTACTAGATGAAGTTCACTTCCACGACTTCTGACCCTGCCTGAATAGGCAGCCTAATCTGGCTCCTTGGAAAGACAATTTTCCCATCAAACCCTATTAGAGGGGAGTCATAGCAGGTTAGGTCATTGGGCCTCAGCTTCAGTCCTCTAAATAGATCAGGATACATGATCTTTGCGCCGTTGCCTTGGTCTACTAGTACCCTCTTCACATCATACCCTCCTATCTTGAGAGTAACTACTAGGGCATCATCGTGTGGCTGTAAGGTCCCAGCCTTGTCCTCATCAGAAAAGCTCAAAACTGGTTGGACCCCCACTCTACTCCTCTTCGAATCAGGGGGCAAGTCTTCGATAAATGGTTGAACTATAAACAGCACCCTAGATGGTTTTGAACTAGTCCTTCTTGGAGTAGTAAGAATGACGTTAATTGTACCTAAAGGTGGTCTTGTAGAAGTGTCTCTATGAGCTTCTGACCCTGCTTGACTGCCCTACTCGTTGGGCTGATATAAGAATCGCTTCAACTTTCCAATTTTAACCAACTGCTCCAAGTAACTCCACAACGTCCTACAATCTTCAATAGTGTGCTCCCGCTCTTGGTGGTATTGGCAGTAAAGACTCTGGTTGCGCTCTGTGGGGTCTCCTCCCATCTTGTTTGACCATTGAAAGTATGGCTCATTTTTAATTTTCCCCAGGATTTGGTGTACTGGCTCTCGGAACATGGTGCTGACTACCTAAATAGTAGTAGATCCAGAGTGCCTCGTAAAATCTCTTCGAGGTCGGTTGTTATTGTACCTATTTGACCTGAAATCCATTCTATCCTGAAGGACCACTTTGGCTTTCCCTTCTCCCTGTTGTTCATCCTTCTCAACCCGCTTATACTCATCAATACGGTCCATGAGTTGATGCACACTTCTAATCGATTTCCTAGTTAGAGACTTTCTCAGATCATGCTCGGCGGGTAAGCCGACCTTGAAAGTCCTTATAGCCAAGTCATCAAAGTCCCCATCTATCTCATTGAATATCTCCCAATACCTGTCGAAATACGTCTTCAGGGTCTCGCCCTCCCACATGGTCATAGACAGCAGAGAATCCAAGGGCCGAGGAACCCTACTGCAAGTTACAAAATGAGCCCCAAAAGCCCTAGTAAGCTCCTTGAATGAGCTAATAGAACCTTCTTTCAAATCATCGAACTATCACATCACCACGGGCCCCAAGTTAGATGGGAACACTTTACACATCAAGGCTTCATTCTTGGAGTGGACGGCCATTCTCTGGTTGAAGTGGTTGACGTGCTCCATAGGGTCCATTCTACCATTATACATGGTGAATGCCGACTGAGTGAACCACTGAGGAAACTTTTCCCCGTCGATTTTACGTGTAAATGGTGACTTAGAGATCTGGTTAAAAACCCTACTCATTGCATCATTGCCTGTACCTTTGCGAGATGGACTCTTACTCCTACGCTTGTAATGATGGTCCTCATCACATGAAAAAGACTCACTAGGGGGACTCTTAGACTTGGGCTTGTAGCTACCATCTCCATCATCATCAAAGGAGGGGTCAGAGTCTGAAGGAGTCATTCTCCGCCGCTCGTGGCATAGCTTCCTACAAAGACAATCAATCTCCAACTTCATGCTTCTGGTATTTTCCTCATGAGAGATGTAACTCCCGCCTTGAGACTAGCTCCTGCTAGTATGCGTGGTGTGCACACTAACTTCACGGTCCCTCCTTCACTCAAGGTTGAGGAACTGGTCCTGACGTTGGGAACCAATGGACTCCTTCCAGTCTTGCTCTGATCCTACCATGGTTGGACGTTGACCTTACTGAACCTCAAGCCTCCCCACAAATGGCACCAATTGTAAGGGTGAGCTTTTAGTTCCTAAGCCCAAAGGATAGAAGGATTCAAGCCCAAAGAGCTCATCATAATAAATTTGTAAAGAGTAAAAGCTAGACCTCAATGGATCAGGCCACGCGCACAATGGATCAAGGGTATTAAGAAAGGAAAGAAGACAAGTTTAAAGCAAGGAAATCCTTCCTCAGCGAAGTCCGAGGAGAATATTCTTGTATATAATTCTTTTGGACTTGGATACAATTTCAGTTCTTGTTGCTACAGTGTGTTCTCTACAAATTTTCCCACCTCTTCTTCCTTGAGGGTCTCTTACATTATATATCTCCCTTTAGATGATCTTGGCCCTCTATTTGTTGATCGTCCATGCCACTACTTGAGTGCTTGTCCCATCAAACACCTTCCCAAGTCCCTTGTGAGTTGGGGCAGTCAAGACAGCACTGTTCAAGGGTCTTTTCCGCATAAATGCAGTTAGGAGATTTGGTAGGATGCATTAAATGTAGTGGTAGCCACTATCCCTTTGGTCATGTTAGGACTAACCCTCCCCTCGAACCTCTTTCTCTACTATATGACTTCCTTTGGTAACATGCCACTGACGTGGCATAAGTACCTTTTTAAAATTCGTGTGCTCCACATATATATATATATACACACACACACTTTTGTGTAAAAAAAAAACATTAAAAGCTAAAAGTTAGGAGAATATTGTATACATTTTATTGCTATGTGTATAGTTTTAATTTCATATGTCGAAAAAGTGAAAAAATAAAAATAAAATGACTTCTAGGCTTTGTTTCTAATTGTGATGTATTTAATTATGGTTCCAAAATATTTTTTTTCTTTTTATTTTTATAAATCTCAATAGATAATGTACGGTACCTAACGTCCAAGTTCATTTGGGTCTTGGGCCATGAATTAATGATATGGGCCAGGGGTCCAACCTTCTCACCAACAAGAGCCCCGGCCCAAGCCCACAATAACTACCAGTCTAAACTGAGTGTTGTACAGATACTTAAATAGCGAGCTGCGTACGCCCCGCTCACATGCTGCTCAGGAAACTATTTCCAGGCTTTATATACATGCCCGGTCACATCGCCCAGTCACATCACCATTTAAGTGCTCGACAGAACCTTAGGAAGCTCCGCTACTGAACACATTTGCTGTAGTGGGAACCGTTCCCAAAGCCACTCGTACCTAAAAATCCACTTAAGTTCATCGACATTGGACCTTTCTTTGCACTAAGGAAGAAGATAATAATGATCACCCCATTAACGAAGGCTATAAATAGGAGAAACAAAGGAATTGGGAGGGGATGCAATTTTGGGAAAAGAAAGGAGAGAGATAGAGAGGATTTGAAAAGAAGAAAACATAGAGGAAGAGAGGGAAGTGCCCCCAATTAGGTCCCTAAGCCTAGAACAACCCAAGGTAGGATACCCAGACCCACCACACAAATAAATTGTGAGCCCAAACAGTGATTTGGTCCAACAAGCTCGTCCTTGGAGCCTACAATTGGCGCCCACCATGGGGCTCTCCTACAACGCCGTGGTTCTAGAGGGATTCGAACTCGAGGAAAATGTCTGAAGACATTCGAGGGACCATGCGGAAACCGGATCCGTAGGGTCTTCTCGGAGGTCAAGTTGGTGAAAGCGCAGACAGAAAGAACGAGAGGATAGGGAGTATGGCCAACGAGAAGAAATGTCCGGCACAGGAGAGGGATCGTACCAAACCCAATGGACGGTTTCTGGTGTTACGGGACGTAGGCAGAGGGAGAAACGGGATGAAGAGCTTGAATGGCTGCGCAGACTAGTCAGGGGTTTGGAGCTGGGGGTGAGAGGTAGGCGCCGGAGAGGAGACAGAAATGACCGGCAACAAGAGGTCGGAATTGGGGGAAATAGATATGGAGAGGGGTCTAATCAGTCCGGACCTCGACTACGGTGAAGTCATTCACATTCCCGAGAATCCCATCGGTACCGAGACCGTTCGCATTCAAGAGGGTCTCAACGAAATAGGAATCGGTCTCCCTCCCGGGAATCGAGGCAACGCCGAGACCGTTCACACTCTTGGGAAAATCAAATTAGGGACTCATTCTTCCCGGAAGAAAGGCAACCCCGGAATGCTGTTATGGATGCCATGAGTTACGCTCTGCGAAAAGCAGCTTGGTCCTCGTTTTCGAATGAAATCGAGCGAGCCGAGATTCAAGACAGGTTTGCCTGTCCACCGTTCAACTGCTATGATGGGAAGACTAATCTGGTAGAACACGTCAGCCATTATATTCAGATGATGTCTTTGTATGCCCATAACGATGTGCTGATGTGCAAGGTATTCCCTTCGAGTCTGAGACCGACTACCTTGAGGTGGTTTAACGGGTTACGGAAAGGATCCATACGAAGTTTCTCCGAGCTGATTCAGGAGTTTGGTGTTCGGTTTGTGACGTGCAGCTGAGTACCTCAACCAGTAGACGCGCTTCTCTCAATGAAAATGAAGGCGGGAGAGACTCTTCGTAGTTACGCCAGTCGATATTGGGAGTTATATAATGAGATAAGTGGGGATAACGAAAGGGTCACAGCAAGTACTTTTAGGATGGGGTTGCCCGAGGATTCCGGGCTACAGGAGTCGTTGACTAAGAAGCCTCTCGAAGGCATGCGGTAGCTTATGAGACGCATCAAGGAATATAAACGATTAGAGGATGACCAGCTGCAAAGCAAAAGTAAAGCACCGATAATGAATCGTCCTTGGCAGACTGGTTTCCCGTTCAAGCCTCGGGGGGGTCTGACGATTCAAAAGCCGGCCACACAAATGGGAGAAGTGAATGTAATGTTTAAGGAACCTGTACAAAAGATTCTTGACCGGATTAAACACGAGCCATATTTTTGATGGCCGAATAAGATGGGAGGGGACCCATCCAGGAGGAATCAGAATCTGTACTGCACTTATCACCGGGACAAGGGTCATACTACCGAACAATGCCGGGTATTAAAGGATCACCTCGGGCAATTAGTCAAGGCCGGGCACTTAAAGGATTTCGTGCTAGACTCGGGGGACAGAGTCGTAGGGCAAGATACTCGGCAAAGGGGGAACCCTCTCCCACCCCTTGTAGGGGTGATTGAAGTAATCCATGTTGCCCCGAAAAAGCTCGTTGCAGGAAGGAGGAAAGGAATGCTGACAGTAGTATCGATAGAGGGTAGCCCGGATCTACAGTCACCGAGTAAGAAGATGAAGTTTGCACGGGAGCCCATCTCATTTGACGATGACGATTTGGAGGGGACGATCCAACCACATGATGATGGATTAATGGTCACGGCCCGGATAAATGGCTTCTTAGTAAAAAGGGTGATGATAGACCAGGGAAGCGGGGCCGACGTAATGTACCCTGATCTGTTCAAGGGACTCAGGCTAAGGAAGGAGGACTTGATGAAGCACACTTCACCTTTGGTTGGGTTCAACGGCAAAGTAGTGATTTTTGAGGGGCAAATTTCTCTTCCCGTGATTATGGGAGGGAAAAAGGTGGTAGTGACATTCACAATAGTAAGTTCATTTTCCCTGTATACTGCCATTTTGGGAAGACTGTGGATCCATTCAATGAGGGTTGTCCCATCAACACTACATGTAAAGATTAAGTTCCCAACCGAGTAAGGTGTCACCGTGATAAGAGGAGACCAGTAAGCGGCCAGACAGTGTCTTACCGCCGTAGTGAATTGGAAGCGAGAGAATCAGGTCAGTCAGGGAGAAATCACCGGACAACTGGTAAGAGACGAGGGGACTGGGCGGTCCGAACAGGAGCATGTTGAACGGGAAGATGCATCCCGGAAAAACCCTTTATAGCAATTAAAGGAGCCCCGAGAAGGAATGAGGGCTGGCTACGCTGAGGAGTTAGTAAAGGTAAAAATACTGCCGAACACTAATAAATATTTTCAGGTTAGAGCAAGCATGAGTAATGAGGAAAGAGTCCAAGTATTGTTGTTTCTGATTCAAAACATGGATGTTTTCACTTGGAACCCTTATGAAGTTCCTGGGGTTAATCCCGGGTTTATCGTCCACAAGTTTAATGTAGACCCCTCATATCCCCCGAAGAAGCAGAAGCTGAGAAGGTCAGCCAAAGACCATGTTGAGACGGTAAGACAGGAGGTAGAGAAGCCGAAGGAGGCAGGAGCAATAAAGGAGACCTTTTTCCCGAAATGGCTGGCAAATACCGTGGCTGTCCGGAAGAAGAACGGCAAGTGGAGGGTTTGTGTGGATTTCACGAATTTGAACTGAGCATGCCCAAAGGACTCGTTCCCCATGCCAAAGATTGATCAATTAGTGGACGCTACTTACGGGCACCCAAGGATGAGTTGCATGGATGCTTTTCAAGGGTACCATCAGAGTGCCCTAGTCGGTGAAGACCAAGAGAAAACGGTGTTCATATCCCCCGATGCTAATTATCATTACACTGTGATGCCTTTTGGGCTAAAGAATGCTAGGGCGACATACCATCGGATGATGACGAGGATGTTTCAGGATAAAATTGGGCATACGGTCGAAGTGTATATCAACGACATGGTGGTAAAAAGCAAGCAAGAGGCACGAAATGTAGAGGATCTCTGGGGGGTGTTCGAGGTGTTGCAGAAGCATAGATTGCGTCTTAATGCAGAAAAATGTGTCTTTGGAGTGGGGGCTAGCAAATTTTTGGGGTACTTAATCACCAGCCGGGGGATAGAAGTCAATCTTGGCTAGATAGAGGTCGTGAAGCATCTCCGGCTGCCGAGCAACCCGAAAGAAGTACAGGTGTTGACCGGGATGCTGGTCGCTCTCAACCGGTTCATCTCAAAATTTTCAGATCACTACCGTCCATTTTATCAGCTTTTGAAGAAGTGGAAGGGATTTTGGTGGGATGATGAATGTGAAAAGGCTTTCCAGGACCTCAAGAAGTACTTAGTGCGAGCGTTGATGTTGAGTGCACCAGAGCCCAGAGAGGAACTATTCATGTACCTCTCGGTATCCGACCATGCTGTAAGTGCTGTGCTTTTAAGGGACCGGGGAGTACAGCAACCCGTGTATTATATTAGCAAAACCCTAGTCGACGCCGAGGCCAGGTATTTGCCCTTGGAGAAATTGGTGCTGGCCCTAGTTTATACCACCAGGAAATTGCCTCAGTACTTTCAGGCTCATACCGTATATATGCTGATCGAACATCCCCTACAGTCATTATTGAAGAGATCTGATCTCACAGGGCGAATAGCTAAATGGGGGACACGGCTCGGGGTATTCGATGTGAGGTATAAGCCGAGAAGTAAAGTAAAGGGGCAGGTATTAGTTGATTTTGTAGCAGAATTCTCTCCTAAAGGGGAGATGGTCTGTCAGGTGGAGCACCGCCCGTGGAAGGTACATGTGGATGGGGCTTTCAGCGCCAAAGGGGTCGGAGACGGGATAGTCATAATCACCCCGGAGGGAATTATCTTAGAGCATTCGTTCAGGTTGGGATTTAACGCCTCCAACAACGAGGCAGAGTATGAAGCTTTGCTTGCCGGACTGAGGGCAGTTTCAAGGTTAGAAGCCCGGGATGTAGAAGTTTATTCGGATTCAAGGCTCATAGTTAACCAGGTGCAGGGGAGTTTTGAGGCTCGAGATTCTCGGATGAAAGCATACTTAGACTTGGTGAAGCAGGTCATGGACGAGTTTTGTACGGTGAAGGTGATTCAAGTGGCCCGAGCACAGAACAAACATGCCGACTTTCTCGCCACCCTGGCATCGTCAATTGCCAAGGATATTCCCTGACTTATTAGAATGTAACTTGTCCCCGAGCCCAGCATTAAAGTGGCAAGAAATGAGGGGGTTGTGAAAGTCGAAGTTATAGCAATTGCAACACTTAGACCGAGTTGGATGGACCCCATCATAGATTTCTTAGCCGATGATCGAATTCCGGGCAATGAGAAGGAGGCCAACAAGGTCCGCAGGGTAGCTGCCCGGTATTGGTTGTCCAGAGACTGGAAACTCTATCGTAGGTCATTCGAAGGACCATATCTTTTGTGCTTACACCCAAAGAAAGTAGGCCAACTCCTGGTCGAGTTGCATGAAAGGGTATGCGGCAACCATGTAGGGGGACGGTCATTGGCACACTGGGCAATGACTCAGGGATTTTGGTGGCCCCAGATGCAGAAAGACTCCGCGGAATACGTTCGGAAGTGTGAGCAGTGTCAGAAGCACGCCCCTCTGATACACCAGCCTACCGGGCATTTGAACCCGATTAGCAGTCCTTGGCCCTTCGCACAATGGGGGCTGGACATACTCGGGCCTTTTCCCCAAGTAACGGGCAATCGAAGATTCGTGTTGGTAGTCGTTGATTACTTCACCAAATGGGCAGAGGCAGAGGCTTTGGCCAATATCCGGGACATAGATGTGAAGAAGTTCGTATGGAAGAATATAATCACCAGGTTCAGGGTCCCGGGCTCCCTTATATCGGATAATAGGCTGCAGTTTGACAGTCGAGGTTTTCGCGAATTTTGCAACAATCCCGGTATCAGGAACAGGTATTCTACTTCGGCGTATCCCCAGGGCAATGGCTAGGCTGAGGCCGTGAACAAGGTAATCGTGAACGGCTTGAAGCGAAGGCTAGAAAAAGCGAAGGGCAACTAGGCCGAGGAACTACCCAATGTTTTGTGGGCATACCGGACAACTCCACAGAGGTCCACGGGTGAACCCCATTCTCTCTCATGTATGGGGCTGAAGCCGTGATACCATCCGATGTCAACTTATGTAGCGCACAAGTTTTAGAATTCAATACGAAACAGAACGAAGGTCAGCTGATGGAATGCCTAGATTTACTTGAAGAATATCGAGAAGTAGTGGTTATAAGACTAGCGGAGTATCAACAAAAGCTTGCCCGGCGCTACAACCGAGGTGTAAGGGTGAGAGAATTCAGCGCTGGAGACCTGGTAGTGAGAAGGGCAGTAGGAAGCATGCGAGATACAAATGCCGGGAAGCTAGCCTAAACTTGGGAAGGACTGTACAGAATTACAGCCATTGCAGGTGTGGGGGCATATTATTTGGAAGACATGAACGAAATACCATTGCCCTGACCTTGGAATGCTTATAATCTTAAGAAGTTTTATCGTTGACCGTCCATGCATGGAAAAATGTACATTGTACTAACTCATATGATAACGATGCAACTAGTTCGTACCTGCCCAGCTAATTCTATTTATTCACTATGTCCGGTTGATAGACACGGGGGAAGCTAAGGAAATTCAAGCAGCTAAAAAACTTTTCTAAGGATAGAAGCCTGTTTCTCAGTTTGATCCCTATCACCGAGTAGGTGGAAACCTTACTAAAACTTTTCTAAGGATAGAAGCCTACTTCTCGGTTCGATCCCTATCTCCGAGTAGGTGGAAACCTTACTCAATTTTCTAAGGACAGAAGCCTGCTTCTCGGTTCAATTCCTATCACCGAGCAGGTGGAAACCTTACTCAAAATTTTCCAAAGACAGAAGCCTGCTTCTCGGTTCGATCCCTATCACCAAGCAGGTGGAAACCTTACTAAAACTTTTCTAAGGATAGAAGCCTGCTTCTCGATTCGATCCCTATCACCGAGCAGGTGAAAACCTTACTCAATTTTCTAAGGACAGAAGCCTGCTTCTCAGTTCGGTCCCTATCACCGAACAGGTGGAAACCTTACTCAAAACTTTTCTAAGGACAAAAGCTTGCTTCTCGGTTCGATCCCTATCACCGAGCAGGTGGAAACCTTACTAAAACTTTTCTAAGGACAGAAGCCTGCTTCTCAATTCGATCCCTATCACCTAGCAGGTGGAAACTTTACTCAATTTTCTAAGGACAGAAGTCTGCTTCTTGGTTCAATTCCTATCACCGACTAGGTGGAAACCTTACTCAAAATTTTCCAAAGACAGAAGCCTGCTTCTCGGTTCAATCCCTATCACCGAGCAGGTGGAAACCTTACTAAAACATTTCTAAGGACAGAATCCTGCTTCTCGATTCAATCCCTATCACCGAGCAGGTGGAAAACTTACTCAGAATTTTCGAAGAGCATAATCCGACTTCTCGGTTCAATCCATATCACCGAACAAGGGAAAGCCGTACATGCATGCACGGAAACTTTGAAGCATGCACAAGAAGGCTAAAATATACATGCATAATCACAACTGATCGGCAAATAAACACAAATCAAAACCAAGCATGATAAATCAATTATTTCATCACCAAAACCCAGTGACATTAAGTTCAAATCTAGAAATCAAGTAAGCTATTTAGTAAAAAACTAGAAAATAACCGTTTAGTCGCCACAGCCTAGAGATATAGGCAAACCAACTTGAAATAAAAAGCTGTTAAAATAAAAGCAAATGGAAGTAAAGTAGAGCAGATTCGGCAGTAAGGAGGAAAGATCCACGGGTTACGTCTCGAAAGTCATCTTAGCGGAGTGGTGCTTGGGTACAGGAGGCTGGAGATGAACATCTTCACCATGAGGGCCTTCAGTGGGAGGGTTGTTGGTTACTTCTGTCCCGATCATCTCCACGTGGGCATTAATCTACTCCACCAGCTCCTTCAAACTATCTGTCTCCTCCTTATCGTTTGGACCGGCTGGGTTCTGAGTGGCAGGGGCAGAATCTGGAACAGGGATCTGGCCAGGGTCCCTAAGAGGGGAGTCCTCCCCTAAGGCATGTAGAGCAGCCATCCAGCCCTCCTTTAAAGATAGTTACCGAGCTTGCATCACTACCAACTCCATGCCCTTCTCTGCGTCAGCAAACCCCTCATCATACCACTTACTCTCACAAGCTTCAAGGGCCACCCACAAATCAGCAACTTTTTCGGACAGAGTAGAGTTCAAGCTCGTTGCTTCGGCCAGCTTCACTTTCGTTTCATTCTACTGTGTCACCAGCTCCGCCGATCTCTTCTTTGTCGAGGCCCGATATTTCTCCGCAGTAACGGCCCTCTTCTCGGCTGATTTAGCAATTTTTTGTTTTCTCCTTAGCCATTTTTACGGCCTCTTCCCTACCTGCTTTCTCCCGATCAACATCCTCGATAAGATCCTTCACCCTCTCGTTCAGTATATGGGCTAGCTGGGTGGCCTGTTAAAGACAACATTATTTATGCATGGTAACTTGAAGTTACAACGAACACGAAAAATATAAGGACGTGCGCAGAAGAAAAAATAAGAGTGCAAAGGAAGAGAACTTACCGCGATAGTGTGCCATTGTAGTCTTCTCCCCATGGACTCATCAGTTCCATCAGCAAACGCACTCACGTCCTAGGGTAAAAGGAGACTGTGGACCAAGCTTTGGGTAGCATGGCCCCCTTCACCTTTCTCCCATGCCCGGACGCTTGCACTAACTGGGAGGGGCGTGCCATCTAGCTCGTACGTTGGTTGCCACGGCTGCGTCGGTCTGGAGGATGAGGCCACATTCATTCCAACCTGGGCCGATGGCTCCTAAATGGTGATGCCCTGAGAAGGTTGGTGGGGAGTTTGGACTTGACCCTCTCCCGGGCCGGTGGAGGATAGATCGGCAATCCTTTATCTCTTACGTTGCTGCCCAGGAGAAGGAGGAGGTGGAGGATGAGCGGGAGGAGCTGGGACGCGCCCTTGAGGTGGCTGCTGCTGCTGAATGGCCTGGCTTGCCCCAGGAATGAAACGGCTAACGGTCAGGGTCTTTCTGGCCACCATGTCTTCGAGAACAGAGTGTGTCCGAGAAGAGTCACTAGATTCTGTGGCTTCTACTTGAACTAGATTCTCGGGTTTGGCTGGTACAACTTCACGCTGAACGGCCTCGTGAGTACGCTCCCGGAGATATCTGGATACTGCTTTGGCTGATTCGTCCCTTATAAGCGTGAGTTCATCCGAACAGGTGTATCGCGGGCCAAGGTCTTGGGCTTCGCCTACAGTAAAGTTGGGAGGAAGGAAGTTCGCGTGTCGAACATCTATGTAAGAGAGGAGCGGACTATCGACGATGAGGGCTTGGCTGAAAGGTTGCCAAGTGGAGTACACCGGATCCATGCCGAGAATAAGGTGAGACGCGCGGAGTTGCCCGTCCCAGTGCACAAAGATTTTGGACCTTAGCACAAATCTCAGGTCTCGAACGTGAATTGTTTTGATGTCTTGGGTGAACACTGAACCGTCTGCAGCAAAAGAGAATGAATCAGGGTTAGAGTAAATAAAGTATTTACAAATTTAGGGAATATGGAAAATTAAAGGTTAGGACGAACCAACTTCGCACCGTGACAAAGGGTGAGGGATGTCACCGGCAAACCAATTGCCGTGCACCCGGATATATTACCCGGCAGAATTCCTATTAGAGTTCGGTAAACATGAAATCAGCCGTACCCTTGTATCTCTAGTCTTTAAGTAGTAATTTGATTTCTTCTTTCCACAAAGGCTGTACATATGGTTTACGTCGTGGTGGTCTAGTTGCAGACCAAACGTTTGGTTTAGCCTACCCACACAACTCACTACCCGGTAAAAGTTGGGGGAAAGTTGGTCGGGACTCAATCCGTAGTATCTAAGGGTGTTAAGTAGAAGCAAGTCTATGGGAAAGCTGACCCCACCATCTAAGACAAACATCAATGGGAAAAAGGTCGTGCCTACCCCTCTGTGGAGGGTGATCTCACTTTCATGGCAATAAGCCAACTCCACATCATCGGGGATGCTAAAGGTTTGCCTAAAAGCGGCTAAAGGCACTCCGGTGTTCAAGAGATAAGCAAAACCCATCCTAAGCCTAGAAATTAGAAAGAGCTCTGGGGAGGGGAATAAAAGCAAAGGAAAGGGGAAGAAAACTTACTTCTAGCTCTAAGGGAGAGGAGGATTCTGGGTTAGTGGACTGGAACGCAAGAGAATGCTCGGCAGAGAGAAATTTCGGAGTAACAGAGAGTGAAAAGTGAGAAAATGGATTAAGGTGAACTATTTATAAGAGCTAAGGAAAAGCATCAATTGGTGAGCAATAATTAACATTAATTAGCAATGATGAAGTAAAAGGGAGTGACCTTAGAAATACCCAGAGCGATCCACACGCACGCCTCGGTTTGCGAATCGCTAGGTAATAATGATGGCAGAACCAAAGGGTTTGAAGCAACGCGCCTTTTGAGGAGGGCATTTATGGACCGCTGTAACCACCCAAAACGCATTCGTTGGATTTCTAGGGCAAATCACTGCCTCTCTAACTCCTTGATTCGTCCCCGGGAGCCAAGGTCAAATCAAGGGGGGGCTATTGTACGGCACCTAACGTCCAAGTTCATTTGGGCTTTGGGCCATGAATTAATGATATGGGTCGGGGGTCCAACCTTCTCACCAACAAGAGCCCCGGCCCAAGCTCACAATAACTACTAGTCTGAACTGAGTGTTGTACAGATACTTAAATAGCGGGCTGCATACGCTCCACTCACATGCTGCTCGGGAAACCATTTCTGGGCTTTATATACATGCCCGATCACATCACCCGGTCACATCGCCATTTAAGTGCTCGGTAAAACCTTAGGAAACTCCGTTGCCGAACACATTTGCTGCAGTGGGAACCATTCCCAAAGCCACTCGTACCTAAAAATCCACTTAAGTTCATCGACATTGGACCTTTCTTTGCACTAAGGAAGAAGATAATGATGATCACCCCATTAATGAAGGCTATAAATAGGAGAAACGAAGGAATTGGGAGGGGATGCAATTTTGGGAAAAGAGAGGAGAGAGATAGAGAGGATTTGAAAAGAAGAAAACATAGAGGAAGAGAGGGAAGTGCCCCCAATTGGGCCCCTAAGCCTAGAACAACCCAAGGTAGGATACCTAGACCCACCACACAAATAAATTGTGAGCCCAAATAGTGATTTGGTCTAGCAAGCCCGTCCTTGGAGCCTACAGATAATATTTGATAGACAATTAGATTACACATATTTTAACGAATTACTTTTTTTAGAACAAAATACTTGAACAGCCTTCGAAAGGGGAATTGTTAGGAAAATAAATAGACAAATGAAAAATTAAGAATTAGTAGTCATAATTAATAATAAAAATGTAAACTTAAATACCATACTAAATAAATGTGTTTATTTCATTCAAAATTTTAATTATAGATGCCACATGTCTAGTATTATAGCAAACACATTGAGATGTACAAATAATATTTTAACATGTGGCATTGTTTATCCAATCATACCAATTAAATATAGGAAGTTGCCACATGTCATTATAGTATGCTTTGAAGATGAATA
This sequence comes from Quercus robur, assembly GCF_932294415.1. Classification (NCBI taxonomy): domain Eukaryota; kingdom Viridiplantae; phylum Streptophyta; class Magnoliopsida; order Fagales; family Fagaceae; genus Quercus; species Quercus robur. The sequence continues at coordinate 42,492,414 of NC_065538.1, read as the reverse complement.
AGTGTCATCGTAGCATGCATGTATCCACCAGTTTTGGAATCTAACCTTTATAATATATTAGTAAGTTGCTTGTGTGATGCACGGATAATTTTGTGATATTTTATGTAAAATGGTTTTAGAGAATGTTGTACATATATTATAAATAAATAAAAAATAAACTAAATTAGAGTAAAGAAACATATATATTTTGAGATATTAAAAATTAGTTTAGTAGCTTCACTGCATATTTGTAGCCTTTTGAAGATAAGATTAATCTTTAAAATAATCACAAATCCAAAAATAAATGCAAAAGAGTAATTGGACCATGAAAATCAAATAATTTGTGTTGCATTCATAGATTGCATACCATGAAATGAAGTGTGTCAAACTCTCACCGTCTTTCACTCATCGATAGTGCGACATTAAGACATGATGTGGGCAAGTGCATATGCATGTGACCTGTAGATGATTTAAAACCAAGGTAGAATATGACTTTACATTGTGCACCAAATATTCTCTCTTCTTATATACCCAATAAAAAAAAACTATCCATCCAAATTACCCAAACCTAAATCATATTTAAGCCCCTAATTTAAAAAAAAAAAAAATACTCATAGGGGTTTCGATGGCTTGATGGTGGTGAGAGGCCAGTATGACGAAGGTGTCGGCCCCTCAGATTCATTTTTCTCTCTTTTACAAATGTTTTATCAATCTCAAGTCTTTTATTTTCGTGATAGTGAAACAGTGTGTTTCATTTAACAATCGACAATATTTTCATGTCTGTCTATCTTTCCTCAAGAACTTATCTGGTTAGTTATTACTATTAATCCTTAATTATTATTATTATTATTATTTGCTTTTGTTTTTAATACTAAAAAGGCAGGTATGCTAAAAGACATGAAGAAAAGAGAAAGGTGTGGTGTAAGCTCAAGTAATTAACGAGAGATTAATGAGATAACAATAAAATAAGTTAATGCGATTTTTTTAGTAATAGTAAAAAAAACTTAATGAAAAAAAGTTATAAAAAAAATACTAAATGCAAAATTAGAGCGTCATATGGCAAGATCTCATATACTCTCGCATAAGTTCTCTACATTATATATATATATATATATATATTGATCGTTTGATTGATGAATATAAATGGGACAAATTGGGGGGAAATTATTGAATACTCTGGGAGTACAATAAATGCGTACTCCCCCTCTCTCACATGAATTGTGGGTCCTACCATAAATTTAATTCAAGAGTTCTCTGCTTTTCTTTGCACTCATTGGAAAATTCTCCTTCACCCTTGCGCCATGCTCTCTCCGTGTATTCACTACACACTCATGCACGCACATCATTCAATATATCAATATAAAAGCAGAGATCTATTGTGGGAGTGCATGAGGTCTTGCCATGTAGCACTCTAATTTTGCATTTAGCCATTTTTACCTCTTTTTATTAAGTTTTGTTTTATTGTTATCTAATAGATCATAGTAACTTATATTTTTAATGTTATATAAAATATGGGTTGCTCTTGACAATTAGACCAAATGTTATTCTCTAAAAAATGGACTAACTTTCAAAAATAAACCAAAGTTTATGAAAAGCCCAAGTCAAGTTATTACCTTACATATTATGACCCAAGTTTGACCCTTCCCACCTGTAAATCAAAGCCAAAACTCTTACCCACTCACAAACTCTCTTCCTCCTCCCTCACGTATAAATGATACTTCTAGAAAATTTCATTCTCATGAAATCATGTCTTCCTTTTTTCAATACACTTTTTTTTTTTTAATATTAATAATGTTCTATGAGATTTATGATGACAAATTCTCTTTTTCATCGACCAATGCAACAAAAATATATATAAATCTTGAGATTCTTGAGGTTGCTGAAATAATTGACAAGTGCATATTTCTAAAATTTATAATAACAAAAAAAGTCTAATAAATAGCATATACTATCTCACAAAATGCCATTTACATAATATTTTATTTTTAAAAAAATTCAATAATAGGAATGGTCAAAAACATGATCCTATAAATGATACTTCTAGAAAATTTTATTCTCATGAAATCATGTCTTCCTTTTTTCAATACACTTTTATTTATTTATTATTATTAATATTCTATGCAATTTATGATGGCAAATTCTTTTTGTCATCAACCAATGCAACAAAAATATATATAAATCTTGAGATTCCTAAGGTTGCTGAAATAATTGACAAGTGTGTATTTCTAAAATTTATAATATCAAAAAAATTCTAATAAATAGCATATACTATCTCACAAAATGTCATTTACATAATATTTTCTTTTAAAAAAATCAATAATAAGAATGGTCAAAAACATGATCCTATACAAGAAATACAAAAAATACATACAAAACAATTTTCATGGGCGGATTTATCTTTAAAGAATATAAAGACAATAGCAAATGTAAAATACAATAAATGAGATCCTACAAAACATGTTTGTTAATCATTTCAAATTATACTCATCATTTACAAGAAAAAAATAATAATACATCATATTATTTACATTAAAAAAATAATACATATTAACTTCAAAGTTCATTGCAGGATGTGAACTGCTACGGTATTGCATGGTATTGCATGTCCTCGGACTCAAACCTATGGGGAAACCAACTACTTATCAAAATCAAGTTTTGGACAGAACCAAAGTATTGCATGGTCCTCGGACTCAAACCTATGGGGAAACCAACTACTTATCAAAATCAAGTTTTGGGACAGAACTAAGGTATTGACTTATTGAAATCAAGTTTTGGACAGAACCAAGGTATTGCATGGTCCTCGGACTCAAACCTATGGGGAAACCAACTACTTATCAAAATCAAGTTTTGGACAGAATCAAGGTATTGCATGGTCCTCGGACTCAAACCTATGGGGAAACCAACTACTTATCAAAATCAAGTTTTGGACAGAACCAAGGTATTGCATGGTCCTCGGACTCCAACCTATGGAGAAGTCAGCTACTTAAGAAGAATTCTAAGTCGCTCAGTTCTCGGACCAAATACCAGAAAAGGTTAAGGCTTTGAAAATTATTGGGAAGATGGCGAAACGCCTTATTGCTCAACGACCTACAAGGGCTGTACACTTTTGGATTATATATCCTCGGATGATTACTTCCTACGTGGCATCGAGTATTCAGCCATCACCTCGTTCAAGTTTGGGGTATACAACCCATTTTCAGGTCGGTCTTATTATACACGATACCTCTAATAAGTTCATAATAACATCTTTTTTCTTAGAAAGGGATTTTGGCCCTAAGTATTGTTTTCTCAAGTCGGCGTCATTATGCCAGACAGCTCTAATAAGCTCATCATAATATCTTTTCCTTTTCTTCTTAGTAAGGATTTTTAGTCCTAAGTATCATTTGTTCGATTCGGTATTATTAAGTCGGATAGTTTCAATAAGCACAGAGCAAGGTCATTTTATTAACTGGAATCTCGACCCTAAGCATCGTTCATAGTATAAAAAACAAAAAGTAGTTACAGGATAGTACGTCTATTCACGGCATAACCATTTCAAAAGAAGAGATAGAGTATACGAAATAAAGAAATGACGACCTTTATTAATGTAAAGAGGTATTACAGCGTACAATGAAGGGCTTAAACAAAGCCTATATAGAAAACGAATTACAAAAACAATAAAAGAGAAAAAAAACAAACAACCAGAAATCTTTTTAAGCTCTGCTCCCAAGTCTTTCCAAATTCTACCCCAGTGGCACCCATATTGAGAGGAGGACCTTCCTTAGCGGAAGAGGAGAAGAAGAGGAAGAAGGAAAAGCACCAGGATGGATCTGGTGATGGGAAAGAAGAAGAAAGAGAGGCAAAATGAGGCACCAGTGAGGAAAGAGAGGAAGAAGCAGGGATACTTTGTCCCTGCTTCAGTCCTGACTCCTAACACGTTGGTGCCATGTTAGCTATGCTCATAAGAGAGCGGCTGGTACTGATAATGGGTGAACCCAGCTCAGTCGCGCCAAAAGTTTGACGCGACGAGCCCCTGCTTCGGATTTTGGCTGAAAGGAGGATGAGAAGTATCTTGAGTCTCTGCCATCCCTGCCCTGACCGAGCCATTTTGAGCTTCACAAGAACGTAGCATTTCTGGGAAGTGTATGGTCTCTTCATTCCCGCTCCTATCGTGGACGAATCACGATTCAAGGTGTAAGCGAACGGATAAGGGAAACTCTTGGGAAGGCTAAGGGTTTTCAGACTTTAAGAGGATTGAAAGATCTCTGTGTAAGAGAGGTAACCTCTTGCTTTCCTTCTTATATGAAGGGCAGAACGGGAGGCATTTAATCTGTCCAAATTTCCAAGAAAATCGGTAAACGAGAATATACCCGTTCTACTTCCCCACGCTGTCAATAACCGTCGAATTTAAAATGGTCTCGTAAAGGGAAATCATTAAAGGCGCGTTTCGGATAATGAAACAGCAGGAACACCTCATGAATGAGTTCAAAAGAATGTCCAGTAGTCCGGTATGTTTCCTGGATAGATGAAGAGACACCCACATTGATGAAGGGCAGATCTAAGCAGACCGCAATAAAGGCGTGGCATTACCAAAATCCTCCTCTCCAACTAAGAGGTCGGATAGCAGGATTTTGAGGGGCTATTGTGGGGTCCAATAATTTGTGACCCTGGCCCATTTTTACATTGGGGCCCAAGGCCCGGGCCGAGGAAGGTTATAGCCGAGGATAGGTAATAAAAGTCCAAATAGTCTTGAGACACAGCCGAGGATTATTCTATCCTCGGCATGTCCAAGGTCTCCCTAGAAGGAAGGGCAAGAACGGTATAAGAACAGTTTGGAAAAAGATCTAAAATATCTAGGTCAATAGGGGGGGTACGCTGGATAGTATAACAACCAAGGACAAAGGGAAAGCTGCCCTTACTGTCATTCAATACTCTGCACCTGACAGAGCCATACTCTTCAGCTTTTACAACCATCCCAACTACTCTGGGTATGGGCTGATGGGACAAGTATCAGTCCTGAAAAATCGAACCCACACGTGGATGTTGGATAAGGGATACAGGCTAGTATAAAAGAAAAGGTAAGCAATCCGGGGAAAGGGGCTGGGAAAAATGGCCAAAAACTAGAGCCTCTCAGCCCGCCTCCAGGAGAAAGACTCCTAGGGCGAACACGATTTAATTATGTATGAACACCACGAAAAAACCACCGTCTGGCGACCAAGGCCTAACCTTTCAAACCCACACTCTATAAATGATATTGTTTGGGCCTTTTTACGTGCGAACCCAATACTATTATGGGTTGTCACAAATCGTGTCCTTACAAATCTGCAAGAGATCTTGTTGAAAAACAAATTGAGGAACAACTTATTTAAATTATTAAATTATTGTAAAACAATTTATCATTATATATATATATATATATATATTATATTCCTCATAAGCAGATTGATATTGAAGAATCCCACATGATTTTTAAAAAAAAAAAATTAGGAAAATAAATACATTTTCCTACTTCATTTGAATGAATTCAATCTAAAGTATGGTTTTGAAAATTACACAGTTACTAAGATTTTTGATACACCTTCAAATGACAAAAAGGTATGGAAGAAAAAAAAAAGTATACATAATCCAATATGCTATATTAATTCTTTTGCTACACTATTCCTAAATTAACATATATATATATATATATATATATGAGATGGGTTCAAGTTACACCTAGTATAACTCTAAAGAGTTACACATTTTTTAAACCATTAGATTTAAGTAGATCCAACGGTCAAAAAAAGATTATTATTAATGCTAATATTTTAATTGATCTCATTTATTATTCCTTATTTAATACATTCTATACTTATTTCTAAACCCAAAAAGATTTGTGCGGCTGACTCTTTCTCTCTCTCTCCTCCATGGCTCTTCCACCTCCACAACCATGCCAGGTCGCCGGCAGCTACAACCAAAAAAAAAAAAAAAAAAAAAACCACAGCCTGCCGTACATGTTGTTCTCCACTGTATTTCTGTCTTTGGTCCTTTGACATGTAGATGATAATTATAGTTGGAAAGTATTACCGTCCTTTGTTCTCTTTAATTCTAAGGAGATTGAATTTAACCATACTTTTAAAATTATAATAGGTTGGAGACTGTAATTACTTTGATGTGATTATATAGTTTTTTTATAATCTAATGTTAAGTTCTTTGAATTTGAACAATGAAAAGAAAAATAAATCTCAGTAATAATTATTACTTCATTTTTTTCTACATTCACAATGGCACAAAAGATTTTGAGGATAAGACCTCAGAATATGCTAAAAAAGAGAGTAAAAAAAGCTGATAACTGAAGCTAAGAAACATTTTATATTATGTGTCCAATGACAAAATTCAATGCGCTACCATGCCAATGACAAAACATTAACAAGTATTGCTCCATCTGTTGAATTCGTATCCACTCTTCCTCTGTGATGTTGACGCTATTTCCATCCATGACCAATTGCTTTTAGGCATACGGGTTCCTTTATTATTCTACACCACTCTTGTTTAGCCTCGTTACCATTAACGAGTACTACACCATTTGTTGAATCCACACCATCTGTGGCTTGTATTTTTTTTTTGGTTGCTGGTGATTTGACCGTGGAGGTGGAAGAGCCTTGGAGGAGATAGAGAAAAAAATGTGCAGAGAGAAAGAGAAAGAGAAGTGTAGTGGAGAAAGAAAGAGTCAGCCATATAATTTTTTTTGGGTTTAGAAATAAGTATAGAATGTATTAAATAAGGGATAATAAATGAGATCAATTAAAATATTAGCATTAATGATTGCCTTTTTTTGACCGTTGGATCTACTTAAATCCAATGGTTTAAAAAATGTGTAACTCTTTAGAGTTGCACCAGGTGTAACTTGAACCCATCTCTCTCTCTCTCTCTCTCTCTCTCTCTCTCTCTCTCTCTCTCTCTCTCTATATATATATATATATATATATATATATAAACATTTACAAAAAACTATCACATCACTGAAATTTAATATAAGTGCAAGTACCTATGAAAAATCTTAGCAACAACAAATCCGCAAGTCCAAACTTTGTAAGATCTAGTCAAGAATCTTCCAATGCCAATTCATTAGTGATTAAAACAAATGATGCAACAAAAGGAAAAAGTGATGAAAGCTCGAAAATTGAACAAATAGGAATGGACCAAACTTCAAACATTGAAGATGAAGAAACAAATGATGATAACATATCCTTCAACAAGCTTTACAATCGTCGCCATACTGTAATAACAAAGCATTGAAGAAACCAAAAAAAAAAAAAAAAAAAAAATCATAATGAAGTTCTTTATTACATCACATAATAAAGATCAATAATATGAAATGAATTGATATGCTTTTATCAACTTTCATTATACAATATTATTGCTCATTACTTGAATTGAATCATTATAATGGATGTGTGTTTGCAATTTATAATTGTTTCTTCTTATGGTGAACTCATTACTAATAATTTTTATAAAAATAGGCTATAAAATATTTACAACATTCACCAAAAAAAATTGCATAAAACATTACAACATTATCTGTACGTCACATGGGCAACTTACTAATATAAATAAGAGAATAGACCCTTACTTCTATTTCTAAAAGCACTAGCCTTCTTTTTTCCTTTTTCTTTTTTTTTTTTTTTTCATAAAAGAAATCTATTCTAACAAGTAATAGGATTTCTTACAACACGCTAAAAGCTCGTTATTGGAGATGGTATCTCATGTGCCTGATGCATAAACTATGTTTCCTTTGTTATCGAGCTACCATATGACATGGATCCACAACAATCTCCCTCAATGAGATCTTCAATTTAAGTCTTTAATTAGAATCCATGCTAGTCAAGTTGATGCAATGCTCAAACTTCTTCATTATCTTCTCAAAAAAAAAAAAAAAAAAATTCATCAACTTGTCATTTTTAGAAAATTAATCTCACCTTGGATATCCTTAATCCAATTCCTTGGATCCCCCTAATCAAAAGCCCAAATATTCTCAAAGCTAATTTTTTAATGTTCTCTAGTAGACCACCTCTCATGAGGTTCAAAAATCTCTAGTAGAGAAAGTTTCTCCCTTACTCAAGATCTTGAAATCTTTCACTTCATCATTATCAATTTTAGTTGGCTAAGAATCTCTATATTTTTCATCACATATTTGTCCCTCATTCGTAGCACTATTAAGTAAAAGAGAATTTTACTCTTGATAACAACACTATTAACTGCAATTCTCAACTATGGAGTCTTCTCAATGTCTTTGACCACATTACACTTTTTACAAGCCTTCCCATGAGTCATGTAATATTGCAACAAACATGCCCTCTTGTACAATCAATGTGGTTACAATAACCCACTTGATCCTTAGCTGGTGTAGATAATACATTAAGGCATTAATTGAACATGTCACGCATCCTTGAACATCATTGTGCAACTGGCATTAGTTATGATGTAAATGTCACCAATTTTCACTTTTCGATTGATTGGGAAGTGGTGAACAATCTTCACTGTATCAAAGTCCTTTATTTTGTATGTGGTGAACAACTCTTTTTAAGGGATAACACGGTAGGAGGTTGTTGATTCAACCACCCACTCAACACTATTAGCAATATGCTTACACTTTTTCTTTTCAACAGAAAATATCACTACTTCAACCACAACAATGTAGTACCCTTCTTCTTGCCCCCTATGCTCAAACTCCTGCACGACACCTACTATTTAGGGCTATAAATGAGTTAAGTTGAGCTGAGTATTAAAAGTAAAGACTAATTTATTTGATTTTATTTGTAAACAAGCAAGATTGAGCTCATCACCAAACAAGATTACATAAAAGTATAATTTTGTCGACACAAATCCAAGCTAGTTCACGAGTTACTTGATTAACTTAACACAAAGCTATGAATTTTGCGAATGGACTATTTATATTATCCAAAACTACATGTTATAATTTGATATCATATGAACCTATTTATAAACTTATGCAATCTAATCTGATGTACATAAAAGTATATTTTAGAAAAGTACACTAATAAAAATACAATATTCTAGTTAGTTAAATTAAGCCTTATGTTCACAACCTTATTTACGAATACGTTATTTCGTTTGAGTCTGATTCATTTAATAGTTGAGTCTATACTTTAGTTTGAGCTTGAGTTTAACTTATTTACTAACATGCAAATATTAAAAAATATTTTCTCAACCCAAACTTGAGATTTCATAAACTGATAAACAACTTGGTTCACTTTAAAGTTAAACCCTACGTGCTATTTATTTGGAGGAGTCTCCCATGTTTTTACAACACCAAATGCTAGTAAATGTATCTAGTATTTGTATTTCTTATTGAATGAATTTTAAGCTTTCCTTAAAAAAAAAAAAATGAAGAAGAAGAAAATTTATATCATTAGGTGCTTCTCATTGCATTAAAACGATCTCCCGTTTTCAGGAAGTTATCATTTAAAATCGGTCGTTTTTCTCATTGCTCCTCAGTCTTCTCTCCACATCATGCAATTGCTGGCTTTGGAATTGGGATAAGAAAACAGAAAAAGCCTCTTCCAATCTCTCTCTCTCTCACTCTCACTCTCACTCTCACTGATCCAAACTCCACACCCATAACCATGGCTACAGCCTCAGCAACTCTCTCATCCCTTTCCTCTCTCTCCCTCCACACCGCAGCTAACTCTCGTATCTCTCTCTCCAAACCCAGAAACCCCTTCTTCACAAAACCCACAAAACCCTCTCTTCACCACTCCTTTTCCTCACACCCCACAACAACAACCACCTTCACAGTCAAATCCTCTGACATAGACACCACCTTCTTCGACAACTTCAACCCCAACGACGAAACCGACACCGTCTTCAACGCCCCCGAACGCCCTGAAGACTTTGTCGCCCCACCTTCCTTCGACGAGGGTCCAATGGAGACCGAAGAAGAAATAGCCACTGCGTATGAAGAACTGTACGGACCAGCTTACAGTGGAGAGAGTTATTTGGGAAATGACATATACGTGATGGACTCTAAGGTGCAAAAAAAAACTGGGTTTGGATCCAAAACGAAGAGGGAAAAAGTGAAAGATGGGTTCGAAGAGAGAGTTGTGCAGGTGAGAAGGGTGACCAAGGTGGTCAAAGGAGGGAAACAATTGCATTTCAGAGCAGTTGTGGTGGTGGGTGATAAGCAAGGTCAAGTGGGTGTTGGAGTTGGGAAGGCCAAGGAGGTTGTTGGGGCTGTTCAGAAGTCCGCCATTAATGCTCGCCGGAATATTGTGTCGGTTCCCATGACTAAGTACCTTACTTTCCCACATAGGTAAGTTTCTAAGGTTTTGGTCTTGTTGTTTTCAATTGTGAATGTGTGTAAAAAGTGAATGTGGACTTGATTGGAATTGCAATTTGGTTGGTATGGTTGAGCTTGTTTTAATGTGACATTGGGTGTTAGATCTTAGAAAATATCGGGCACCTTGCCAGTAGCGATGCAGTTTAATTCGCACTTCTTGATGTTTTAAACGGGGACTACTAGAGATGAAATCCCCCTCCCACTTTGTAAGTATCTAATTTTCAAAGGAAGAAAAAAAAAAATTTTGGTTACCTTTCAGTTCTAATTCTTGATATTGGCCAAAGGTTGGAATAATAGGAGCTGTTAAATGGCTGTTTACAATTGATAGCTAATCATAAATAGACCCAATTTAGTTTGGAAAAAGTGACTTATCAAAAAAGTTTAGATTGAAAGAAGTGAATGGATGTCAATTTACATGTTGATGCATTTAAGCTGCCAAAGGTTTGAGGGATTGAACTTGGTTGGTAGATTAGGTGGCAGCTTTTGAGGCTACACTTGGTCAAGACTCCTAAGAGTTTTACATGGTGCTGAAATTTAACAATACTTTTATGTCTGGAACACAGCCAGAACTCTTGTATGAGTTACAAACTATTGGGAGCTGCCTAAGTTATCTTAGAAATTAATTTATGCAATACTTCAAAGAGATGTGTAACTAATCAGATACAAACAGTTCATATGCAATGAGATTTTCCCAACAAAGGGACTGGATGGCTATGCTCTTCATCTTTTATTTCAGCTTGTTGCTAACTTGCTATACCATAGTGTGTCAAAATCTGTGTTTTGCAGGCATAATAATTATGGATTTTGATTCTCTATTTCCATATATCTTAGACAGGCTGTTCACTAAATTCAAATTATGTAGTTTTTCAGGATGCCGCAACTAGTCGTAATGATTCTAAATCTTGATATGGTTGGGAGCTTGGACATATGGTAGCTGTTAGATGGCCAAGGAAACGGCTCATCTTACAATTTTTGTTTTGGATTCCTCATGCATTGGTATCTATTGATTGTAGATGACCCCATTTCAGGTTGAATGAAACATATCTTCATTGACTATCACGTTTCATACGGTATTGTTGAAGATTTTGCTCCTGTGCATGAGCATAAACTGCTTAGCCTGTCAGGATGAATGACCCTGGACTTTTTTTACTTTTAACTCTCAGAGATATTTAATTTAGTGTTATCATGTAAAATGAGTGGAGCCTTAGGTTCCAGGATATAGGACCCTGGAAAATAACATTTTCATATGTACGGTATTCTGAAATATGCATCATTATGACTGCGTACATTTTTATAGACATTACATATTGATATTGCATAAACTTGTTAATGACAAATTGTTATTACAATGGTGACTAAGCATTCTCGTATCAATGTTGTCACTGATTTTATCAAGCGAATGATTTGCAGATCTGAGGGTGATTATGGAGCTGCGAAAGTGATGCTTAGACCTGCTTCTCCTGGTACTGGAGTGATTGCTGGAGGGGCTGTAAGAATTGTTCTAGAACTGGCAGGTGTTGAGAATGCTTTGGGAAAGCAACTGGGGAGTAACAATGCCCTCAACAATGCAAGAGCCACAGTTGTTGCAGTGCAGAAAATGAGGCAGTTCAGGGATGTTGCTCGTGAGCGTGGAATCCCAATGGAAGAGCTGTGGAAGTGATGGCACTTGCCAAAGCTATTCTTCTATGTAGATTGTATACATCAAACTGTGTAAGCCAGGCTTCTTATATTGGGAAGGAAGAAAGTTAGTTCACCTTTGACCTAATTTTGTAACAAAATGATTATTTCGATTTTTTCTTCTTCGTATCCCAAATTGGGTGTAACAAAATGACTGAATCCTTCTTCTGTCTATTCAGGCTTGGTTACGTGAGTTCATTTGTATGTTTACCATTCAGCTTAATCCAAAGCACAATATAATGCTTGAAGTGATAGGCTTTCTGTCTTCTTTTGCTTCTTTTGACCCAAAGCACAATACCATTCAGCTTGATCCAAAGATGCTTTATAGCAATAAAAGTTCTCTAATGATCTGTGTATTAATTAATCGCCAAAGTGTGGAACTAGTCCTAACTCTTCTAAGCAGAGCCATATGCAATGGCAGATTCTCACACCAATAAGAAATCATTACAATTTTCAATATCACATTTCTGTCAACACCAATCAAGAAGAAACTTTCAAAATTGATAAATTTAGGTAGTGGTAGAACACTTGCAGGCAAAATCATTCCTCACAGAGGTTGTGAATCACTTCAGGTTTCCAAATGTAATGAAATCCTGCACCCAGTGACCCAAATGAAGTTTAAAACTAGTAAACTAGTCTTAAAGTTCAATTTACTTATTTCAAGACTCATTCTGCACTGAGTTTAAATGTGTAAATCAGTGAAAGAGCACTCATCAAAAGTAAAATCCCACACATTTTAGTTAATAACAAATAATATTGCTATAGAGGAGTGCACATGCTAAAAGTTTATCAGGTGAGCATCAATTCTCATTCACACACTCAGATGCAAGTACTCCAAAGATGTAACAGATCATTGACTAAGAAAAATATTTCAATATGAAAGACAATGTTTTAGAAGTCAGCACAATACAAACTCATTTGTTTACTACGGGGAAGAGGTTCAGCCCAGACTCATAAACCTAAGTACTCCCTATAATATTAGATTACAGAAGACCTTTCTCAGACTGTCAACTGAACTATAATTGCAAAGAAAACCTAAATCATTGTTCCCCTCAGAAGTGAAATTTCTGCGGGGGCCTCCACCACTGTTGCCCCAAGTCATTCTTACCATATGTCCATTTAATGACGAGAGTTGATGCAGATTGACACCACCAGCCAATCCATTCCTCTTTGCGGACACACCATCAGCAGCAGAATTAGACTTCTTTGTGGACAAATAATTCCACATTCTTCTGCTAAAAACAGTCAAAATAGCAGCTAAAGTTATTGTTTCGAGGATGCATGCACCTCCACCCTTATAAAGGGACTTAGCACCCTCATTCCTGATAATCTCTGCAAATGCATGTATTGAACTTTGATACTTAACAACTTCTCCAGAGGTCATCATCATCCTCCTATTTACAGTGTCCAATGGGTAAGTTGCCATCTTTTGACAAACTACAACTCCCACTGCCATTACTGATGCAGCCAAGAAGTCTTCCTGCAAAAACAGCAAGTGTAATTCAACATAATTCTGTATCATGAATGGATTGCTATTTCACACTTATCAGCAATAGCAAAACCTTTTAAAAAAATCTCTGAATTACATGAAATGAAGATGCCACTTTGACAATTAAAATTAAAAATATTAGGAAAGCCAAATGTAACCAAAAACAAAAGAGAGAGTTAAAGGAATTTGTCAAGAAACACTTGGAAAAATAAATCAAGGGTGACCTTGTTTGTAAAAAGGCAATGCATTCTGGGTATAAGGGTTATGAATGTCATCAAGGAAATAACCCCAATGACACTAAATTCTCATGTTTGCACTGACCTGCAACTGGAGCAGGCTGAGTAACAGAACCGGCCTGAAGAAAACATGTATGCCAATGTAGACCCCACAACTTAAAAAGCTTTTAAAACATGAGATAGCACATCCACGGTACAGTCCAGCAATGCCATCTCATCTTATAGTTTTTTTGTAGACATCAATTAAACCTTTGAATTGCCTTTCTTCAATCTTATTGTTTGTCTTGATATCATTGGCTAGGCGAGTCTGGGCATAATCCAGGGGATAAACAACAACATGAGTTGCTAAATCAGCAAAATTTCCTACTGCCAAGCCTCCGAGTAACCATTTCCAGTAGCCATCGTTGTCTTTCTTGAAATTGGATAAAGTCAGAAAATAGTTGTGAAGGCCAAAGCTTATTACCTGTTGTACATACAAATACTGTGGATTTAATAAAAAAGATTAAGATGAGATAAAGAAGAAATAAACAAACAAAAAAATCTACAAATTTCTAATGGTCAAAATCAAGTTTAAGAAGCCCAGTTAATGGACAATAAGTTATAAAAGAAAAAATTGCTGAAACTTTACTAAAGGAAAAGCTGCTGTTGACACTAGGGATTTAGCCTCTCCAAAGGGATATGAAGCCTTCATTACTGATTGTGCTGGCGAAGCAGTTCACAATTCCTTTATAAGGCCTAGGTAGTCTACTTGACTTGATCATCTCATCTTGGCACTGGATCAGGAGTTTCACTCTCCCAATTGGAGCAGTTGCCACCCCAAAAAGAACACGGAATGTTCCCCAAAATAAATGAGATGGAGAAGCAGACTTATGCTTTTCCAGTGGAGCTTCTACAAATACTGTTAGCAGAGGTGAAGCAAGATAGGAGGCAGAGCCAGCATATGCTGGCAGCAAAGTTTTGTGCAATCTGTCAATCGCATATCCACCAGCACTGGGAAGGTTTTGTAAGCTTGAAGTCCAGGCTTGATGGTTAGGAAACTGCATGATGGAGAGGTAAGGTTGCACTCTTATCTTCTGGATTACAGATGGAAGTTGTAGTCCATCTGCCATTTTTACAACTCAATTTGGTAACCTGCAAGGACATTAACAAATCAGGCAATAAGGAAAGCAAAATAAGGACAAAGGATAACTCTTAAAATCTTTAAAAAAATTCACAGAGCTAATGAAAGCATAAATGACATGCATATAATTATGCAGATATGGGTGTAATTCTTTAGTTTGCTAAAGACATTTGAATGCTTTTTATAGCTTAAGACACCCTATTATGCAGTGCATGTTTGATTGCCTACCCAAACATTGGAAACATAAATGTAAGGATTTATGGCCTTTGATACAACCATACCAAGCAAAATTTACATGTATCACATTTACCTACAACACAACACAACTAGCCACCGGAAGTTACAGATTACATTGAAATTCAAACACAGGAACTATATGCAGAATTTAATTTCCAGCTCCAGAAAGAGGGCTGGTAAAGCAGACCCAACTAAGCTTACATGTTCTATAGGCATAAAATCAAATCTAGACATAAATGAAGGGTCTGGAATAGAAACCACAATGCATTTGTTTCTCTCAACAAGAGAAAACAAGAAGTAAAAATATCAATACATCAGGTTCAGTAGCATATCCATTTCACATATATGAGAAAACTCCTTAAAGATTCAATAATAATATTCAGAAAGCAAAGTTTCCATTGAAGCCAAAACTGACAAAATTGAAGTCCACTTTCTGGGTCTTATTTTCCAGATTGAGATTGCACATAAATTTTTAGATACTCATAAAAATAATGCTTGCATCACGATCTGGAGGAGATATTAAAATGGGGAAACAAAACAGAGACTTAAGATTTGCCTGACTATTTCTAAGACACCATTTAATCATTTACAAACTAAAATTACCAGACTACTACACTAGAAATACTTTTTCCACAAAAAAAAAAAAAAAAATATATATATATATATATATCAATGTGGTCATACATTGGCAAACTCTTTGGGATCTGTATGGGTTGGCCATTTCTCTATTTTCTTACATTTACCAGAAACTTGTGAACAAAATCAGTGCCATCAAGCATCAAATTCTTTTGTGTTGAGGATATAACATCTTAGGGAGACTGCTTCACCCAAAAGCTTAAGCTTATGGTTTTAGTCCCAGCTATATGATATTAATACCTCTACTCCCATCTCCCTTTTCCCTTAACCTTAAATATTCTCTAAATCAGCTTAATCTTATTTAATCATTTTGTTCACCTCTACATATTAGATTTTTTTTTTTAAAAAAAAAAAAAGGGGGGGGGGGGGGGGGGGAGGGGGAATACATGTTAGGGAATCACAAAAAGAGGACTTTCATATTAAATTGAATTCCAAATATGAGAGGGAGGAAATAAATTTTTTTTTTTTTTAAACCAAGTCAGAAATGCTTAACAATATGAGAGTGATTTCAAGGAACCAGATAGAGCAAAAACCACATCAAAACATATTTAGACCTTCAGCTAAGCATGGAGTGAACTAGTTAAATTTCATTCATTCAAAAATCCATTTTCTCTCATTTCAAGAACTAAAAAGTGCCTAAAACCATAGAGGAAAATTAGCAATGAAAATAAGAATTTTGGGTCTCCCAAGTTATAAACACCTTAGTGATTAAGAGAGCGAGAAATACAAAGTGCAAAACAAGCAAGACTAGCTGTCCAGCTTAGGCTGCTCTGCTGTGGAGAAATGCATTTTGCATGTAGCACATGAGTCATCCATCACGTCATGTAGTGGAGTGGAGGCCTAACCGATGCACAAGACTGGGTCTCAGATGATTTCTTTCTAGTAAGTACACCCGATGGTCACTCTCATGCCTGACTCCTCACTTCACCAAGGGACTGTCCAATTTTTCAAATGATATACGGATTACACCTTTCATTTGTTTTTTGAGTAATGGTACCGACACCCCCCAACGGCAATGAGTAATTGTCATTGGGATTTTGGATACCATCATTTCTTTAAATAAAAAGAAGAATAAGAAGAAAAACAAAATGAAAAAGATAACAATTTGCTTAACAATATATATATATATATATATATGAAAAAGATAACAATTTGGTTAACAATATATATATATATATATATATATATTGCACAAAGTTTAGCTACAACTTTACTTAATATATTTTTATTGGACTTGAATTTGACAAATCTACTGTTAGATTACATCTTCTTATTAAAGATTAATAATTATGTCATCAATAAATTATTTAAATTACAAGTTTTTATAGTTTAAATTTATGCATAAATAACATCTGATTGACACAAAGGTTGACATATGTATTAAGAGTGTAAAAAAATATTCAATTCAACGGTTAGATTTTCAAAATACGTAGTAATATTTATTTTATTGCATGAGTGTGACCAATTACTGAGATCAAATTACATTCCAATACTGTTTTTTCTATTTTCCCACTTGTTTATTCTCATGCTCTCCAACCAAACCGACCCTAGGAGTCTTTCAGAGAGAGAGAGGGAGAGAGAAAAACACAATTTTATTAGTTAGGCGGCACATACTGCAGGGCTTCTATGTGTAGGAGATTATTGTATCTTAAGAGGCAAAGGGGACTTAAAAAACCACTGTGAGGGACGAAATCCATCTTAAGAGTAAAAAATACAACCCTTGATTAAAAAGGATTTTTCCTTTCTGTTATCTTCAGTTTGTAAGTTGTGTTTGTTTATTTTATTTACTCACAATTTAGAACAATATATATTTTGTTTGTTGTTTGCACACAGAATCAAAAATAATAAATTATTTGTGTATTATACCCAAAAGTGTTTTTTTTTTTTTTTTTTCCTTTATAAAGATTAATAAGCAAGAACTTATAGCGTTTACGATATAAAAGAGAGTTGAAATGATAGTTCATAACACTTATCTTGTAGTTATCTGAGGTTGCTTTTACAATAGATACCCACATTAGGCAATTAGATAATGGCGGTTTCAATGTTTAATTAATCATTCGATGGACACAATATTATTAACCAAATTCATTACATGAATTCAAGCAAGTGGTAAATTTTATGGCATGATGGCCTAAAGCTAAATCATATAATGAGACCAACAATGATAAAAGAAACAACATGATAAAAGGAAGTTATAAACAAGTGTAAGCAATAAGATTAACAATTATACTACGTAAAGCATGGCTAAAACTTAATGGCCTAAACTACAAGACTGGCCTAAAGAAAACCCAACTCGCTGACAAGCCCATAATCAAGAATGTTCTAGTAGTGCCGTAAGTTACCTAACCCGAATGTTTTTCTTATGTAATCCAACCTCCCCTGTTTTCATTTGTTAACACCAAACCTTCATTTTTAGGTTCGGTAGGATTTTATTTGTGGGTTTTGGGTCTCTTGGGAAGTTGGGTCAGACCACCATGGGCTTCACTGGAGGAGGTTGGCTGGTGAAATCGAAATCACGTCGTCCACAGAGGCCCAAGAAGAAGCTAGCTTTGCTAAAAGGAGGAAAAGGCCAATCGGTGGCTGTGCTGACGACCCAATCGGAGTGTGAGAGAAATACTTGATTGGAATATGGGAGTGTTGAAGAGTTTGAGAAGAGAAAAGTGATATTTGCAATTTTAAGACCACTTGCACCGGTCAGTGCAAAATAGAAAAAAGTTGCAAATTTTACACATTTGCAACTTTTTAGGGTAACCATGTCAATGGTTACATAATCTTGCAAAATAGAAGATGTAAATCATTTTACACATTTTGATAATAAAAAATACCTACATCAATGGATGTAAAATTGTGCATAAATACACAAGTGTTACAGTAACCGTGCATAAGGTTACTGTAACTCTTGCATTTGATATTTTATTATTTTTTCTCTCTCCTCCTCACGCTCCCTTTTTCTCTCTCCATCTAATTATCTCTCCTCTCTCATCTGATCTCTCTCTTTTTCTACCCTCTTTTTCACCTTATCTTCTCTTAAATCCAACAACAAATCATCAAAATCTTCAAATATAAATCAATATAGATCCCAAATTCATCAAGCCCTCTCCTAAAATATATAAATATATATATCAAACCCGTATAAATAATCAAACCCAAATTGCAAAAGAAGAAGAAGAAAATGCAAAAATGGTAGAAGAACAAAGTGTTGAAGAAGAAGTAGCAGCAGCAGCAGTCAATGGAGAGCCCCAAAATCACCATCCATGTAGTGGAAAAATCTACCCAAAATCACCACCAAAATTGTAAACCCAAAATCAATGGTCATAATCAAACTCAAATAGAAAAAAAAGAAAAAGAAGAAGAATGAGAATGAGAAGAAGAAGACAAAGATGCTGAAGATGTAAGAAGGAGGAAAAAAAAAAAAAAAGAAACAAGAAATAAGAAGAAGGTGGAAAATAATAAAAATGAGTATGTAAAATAGAAAAAGTAGGTTTTTCTTGCAAAATAGACAGAACATTTGCACGAACTGATGCAGTTACTCTTATATGATTATTTTATTTTATTTTCTCTCTCCACTCTCACTAGACATATTAGATTGTTTCTCTCTCTTCCTCTCATCTCTCCAATGTCCAGGAAGAAGAAGACCACATTGCCCTGCACCACTACAACTCAACGACCATCCAACCACCACCACCACCACTACAACCCAACCACCACCACCAAAACCCATCCATTACAACATCATCAAAATCCAAAAACAATTAACCCAAAATCAAAAACCCAAACACAATCAACCCAAAATCAATGGAGTTGATCTAGTAAGAAAGGTAGAAAGAGGCGGGGCTTTTAAAATTTTCAGTGGTAATTTTGACTTTTTATTGGAGTTGATCTAGTAAGTTGATATGCTACTTTGTAAGACACATGTTAATTGTTTTTTGGTTTGGAAACACCAAGTCAAATGCTGAGTCGGTATTACTATTTCATACCAACTAAGTTTGTACATACCAACACCCCAATTTCATATTTGATAGTTGACACTAGGAACCATCAAACCCTAACCCTAACCCCAAAGACAAAGATGGGTCTTAGTCCTAGTCCTAGTCCTTAATCAGATATCATTGGTTTCAGATTTTACCCCAGTAACCATGAATTGCTCTCTTACTTCCTTTACAACAAGGTTACAGGAAAGTCATTGGATTTGTACCATGGATTTATCCCTGATTTTGATCTCTATGGTTCCAATCAGGCTGATTAGATTTAGAATATTTTTGGCGGTTCCTTCTTGAGACAAAATGAGGATCTTTATTTCTTTACCACTTTGAGTTTTAAGGGTAAGGCTAAAGGTAGCTGCGGCAGTCACATTAGTTGCACAATCAACTTTGGAGGAACTTGGAGTAATGAAGGCTCTAAGACTATATACGACACCCATAGTAGCCTACCCATTGGAATGAAGCATTGGTTTCACTATGAGAACTCTTAGTTGCCACAGAATGGCTTTTGGATCATGCACGAGTTCACTATTGATGTTGATGGTTCCTCACTGCTGTTGACTCCTCTGTATTGTGCTGGTTACATAGAAACGATCAAGCCAAGATCACTTCTAGGAAGAGGAAAGTTCAGCCACAGTTCCTGCCCCTACCCTTGTCCCAACAAGATTATCCAAGAAAGAAGCAACAGGCTACTATTGATGCATCTGACAACACTTTTCTGCCACTGATTCCTATTCCTACCCAACATTCTGACATTCACATTTATGGCACTACTTCTACTACTTCATCTGAGCAGACACTTCTAGCCCTAGTTACTATTCTTGATCCTATTTCAGATTGGGCATGAGGGGTAGCAGGCTAAATTTCTGCTCCGGTGATTTGGATCAATTTTTGAATGAGTTTTTGGAGGATCTTATTGATTGTGACGACATCCTTCCACTACCACTTAGCGCCCCATTTTTATAGTACATTATGATTGATCATAGTTTATTATGACAACATCCTTCCACTACTACATAGCTCACTCTTTAGTATAGTATTGATTCATTGTAGTGAATTCTTGTATTTTTTTTTTTTTTTTTTAATTTTTGGTGGATTGACAAAGGCCAAACTCCCACTGGCTCATTGTTTTTTGTCCCATTAGATTAGATTTACTTATGAATTAGCATAATTCAAAGTCAAAACAATTGTAAATTCTTTTTCTTAAGTTGGAATCAATCTACTCTTACCCTTTTTTCTTCTTACAGTTGTCCATTATCTTTACTTTAATTAAACCCATCTCTTAAATGCTATTTGTTCATTGTTTACATATTTTTGTCATTAGTTGAAAACTTTTGCTGCAATAAATTATAGCAACAATATATTTTATTGCAATAAAGTATTTTTAATAATAATAATAAAAGTCTTTTATTGCAACAAATGTATTGCAACGAAACTTTTGTTGCAATAGGCTTCATATTGTTGCAATAAACCTCTATTGCAATTTTCATTGCCTACTGTTGCGACAAAGTTTGTGGCAATAGACTATTGCAAAAAAAGTTTCATTGCAATAGATTTTTGTTGCAATAAAAGACTTTTATTATTATTAGAAATACTTTATTGCAAAAAAAAAAAAAATTGTTGCTATAATTTATTGCAACAAAAGTTTTGTTGTGATAGGTTACCGCAACAATAATTTTTGTTGCAAAAAAGTACCTCCAAAAACTTATTGCAACAAATATTTTTGTTGCGATAGGTCAATAGAGTACCTATGAAACTTATGGCAACAAAAATTTTGTTGCGATAAGTTACTGCAATAATAATTTTTGTTGCAATAAATTATATAATATATATATATAAAAATCTTTTTTTTTTCACTAAACACGTCATATTTAACCTATTAACAATATAAACGCATCTTCACAAAATAAAAATAAAAATTTACAAAAGACGCAAGCGATCAATAGTTCAACCATACTCAAATTAATGGAATGGTCGATTATGGATGGGTTGGTTGTAGAAAAGAGTTACACTGTGAAACAAAGAAACCCACATACACTCAGGGTACGTTTGGTACACTAAATGGATATTACGACATGAATTGTAATCTTTATTATTAGGAATAAAATGTGTTGTAATGTAATAATTAAACTCATTCATAAGTTTGGTTGTGAGTTATAATCTATATATATATATATATATATATATATATGAAACTGAAGCCTCTAAAACTCTCACAATTTTTCACGTCAGCACAATATTTAAAAGAAAAAATAAAACCAAAACCAAAAAAAGAAAAACGTCATAAATCCGGCACCAAAAAAATAAAACCAACAAAAAAATGTAAGCTCTGCCTTTCCCTTTCACAATGGTCTGCCATTCCCATCTTCTTCTTCCTCAGTCCTCTACCAGCACGATGGTCTGCCATCCCCATGTTCTTTCTCAATCCTCTACCAGCTCCTCCTCGATCAAACCCATAAACTTGCAACCAACAGCAAATCAAGCATCGCATCTTATCTACAGACCCACCATACCCACAAACCGAAGCCTCAATCTCCTTCCTCAGACCACTGATTTGCCACAAACCGCCCACATCCAACCTCTACAACCCAAAAACGGCCCCCCATTTGCCGTGGGTCTCATCAAGCCTTTGACCACAGATAACCCACCATGCCCACCATACCCACAAACATCAAACAAAGGTCGAGCTCCTTCCTCAAACCACCCATCTTCATCCTCAGACCACCCACATGCAACCTCTGCAACCCAGAAACAGTTCCCAATTTGCCGTGGGTCTCATCCAGCCCATGGCCCATCAACTACGTCGGTCAGAAATACACCCAACCCAGCCTGTCGAAACCAGCCCAAAGGTATCTAATAAACAAATTTAATTAGAACTTTATAATATATATATATATATATATATATATATTTGAATCCGAACTCTATAACTATTGGGACTCTATAACTATTATCTTATAAATAGTTGATTCTTATTAGTCTTTTTTTTTTTTTTTTTCCACGATTGTTCAATTTCTAGGTTTATTGCTCTTGCCTTTCTCTTCATTCTTTTCCTCCATTCGAATCAGGGTTAAAGGTATGGTATTCGTTTGCCTCTATGATAATCTATGTACATCTAATTTCTAACTATTTTAGTGTGGATTTATTAGCTTTTTTTGAATTTTAGTTTAGTTATATCAGATTTTGCATATAGCTTCATGGTTTATTTTTTACCCTAGCCTATTTTGTATTCTAGAGTTGAATGAGTTGTAGTTTTAGCTGTGTTTCTCTTTGTATCTTTGCAAACCCATGTAGCCAACCTTTCTGAAATTTTTTTACCCTAGCTTCATTGATTTCTGTTTTGTATTCTAGAGTTGATTGAATTGTAGTTTTAGCTGTGTTTCTCTTTGTATCTGTAATTGAGTTTGTTCACACACTTAGATAATCAATTTGAATAGATATTAAAATGGTGATAATCAATTTGAATTATTTTTTTTTTGTGAATAGATATTAAGTTGTGACTCAAGAATTTCTCATATTATTCCATTCCCTTTTTTGTTCAACAACTATGTTTTTACCCCTGTTATGAATTTATTTGTTTGTTTACAGAGTGTAACGGGAAGAGGCAAGTTATATTTATTAAGTTCTTCTCTTTCATCACGCGTATCGGTATGTTTTTTGGTTTAGAACTTTAGAACTGCTCCTTTTTCCCCCCTCCAATATTGTTTTCCTTTCTGAAGCATTTAGATGTCAGTATTTAAGTATCATTATCATCTAAAACAAGGAAAAACAATTGCATGTTTAGCATCAATTATGCATCATTTACGTTATTAGATGCTTGACTTTACTTAATAGCTAATCTGGAAATCAGTGGGGCTAATATGGTGACTAGTATCATGATCATATGCTAACTTTAAATGCTATTTTTCTTCTATGAATGTTAAAACTGATATTTACCATATTACCACTCAAGTTGAGGATGCTATGCTACCTTAGCGAAATTGGTGTGGGTAGATTTTTTGTAGCCCATGTGATCCAAGTGTTTATAACTTTTTTCAACACAAACAAAAAATTGTAGGGTGTAGCTTAGCATTGTTAAAATTTTATAAATTCCCTTGAGCATAATGTTGTTTAGTTTTTCAGATTTGAATATTGTATTGCTCAACAACATTATTTTTGTCTTCAAACGCATGAACATATGGACATGCAAGGTATGATGCAGCCAACACATTGATTAGATAATATCTTGTTGTTTGATAGTAACACAATCAGCTAACTCGTCCAAGAATGGCTTGCTGTTTGATTGGCTAAACAAGCAACCAAATGATTTTGTGATGTATGTGTCATTTAGGAGTGGTGCAACACTGTCACACTAGCAAATGACTGAGCTATTTGTGTCATTTTTTTAATCTAGAAAAATTTATATTTTGTTATTATTTGATGACTGTTACAATTCTAATGTCACATCATTTTACTAATATCTTACTACTAGACTTATAAACCATTATTATTGCTAGATTCATAATAAGTTATTGTTCCTCTACTTTCTAATTTGTGATTGCTTTGGTGTTGAATGTGGGTTGCTTCATTGTTATTTTACTGCTAGACGTATATGACTTCATTGATACTATACCACTAAAGAGATGAAAATTTGAACGCAGAGCCTACCACAAGATGCTCCAAACTAATAAATGAATTTGGCTAAGTCTAGGTTCATTAGAGGAGTTTGACCCACCACTCTAATCAAAGCTCCCCTAGATTGATGTTGAAGTAGCCAAAGATCTACCACCTAAAAAAGCCAAGATCCCATACTCATATCCACTCAATAAATGAATAAATGAATTCATTTAGGACTTGGAACTTGCTCACCCAGTGAAACTTCCACTTTCTAAGAATGTGCTGCTATAGAATCGATGTTGAATTCCAATAGCTAATGTCACATCATTTGGAGGTTTATCTTAATTTTTATTTATTTTTAATTAAAAAAATTGGTAGCTTTCCAGTGCATCACACAGGTTAGCAACTAGTATTAGACTAAAAATTAAGATTTATTTTAGGAAATATCTTACTCATACAATTATATCTCTTTAAAAATTGTTATTTTTTAAATTTAAGAGAGATATATGTTATTTTATTATGATTTTTTATTTTTATAATTGTTAGATGGATATGGAAAGTTTGTTTATTTGGAAATATATTAAATTTTGAAATTATTGCACTTACTAAGGAATAGCTAATACAACCCTTTTAAAGAGATATAGTTATTCCTCATTTTGAAGAATAGCTATTCATAAGGAATGACTACTCTTTATAATAAAAACATAACCAAATTAAAGAATAACTAAACCATAGGAATAATTATTGCATTACAGTACTTATTACAGTCTACCAAACATGCCCTCAGTGTTTTTTGAATTGAGGGAGAGAGAGAAAGAGAAAGAAGTGAGATTTTGCTATTTTAAATCAGAGTGTTTAACTCGAATGCTCGCTCTCTTTGTGGAAGCACCTTCAATTCATAGCCAAGCCCTCTCTCTTTTGGTAAACCCTAATTCTAACTCATACTCATGTTTGTGTTTCTATTACTATTATTGTTTCAGTTTTTGTACATACCAAGTATAAACACCCCCAATTTCATATTTGACACCAGGGCAGGAACCATCAAACCCTAACCCTAACACCAAAGACAAAGACAAAGATTTTGATTATGGGTTTTAGTCCTGGTCCTTGGTCAGATATTGTTGGTCTCTTGGGAAGTTGGGTTTATTTTTTTATTTATTGAGGTTAGTTTTGCAATGAATATGGTGTTGTCAAATTTGTCCCCTCTTAGGACTGGGTTTATTCTCTAAAAAATATTTCAATCTCTCTCAGTGTTTTGTTGTAAACTTGACATAAAGAATTAGAAATGAAGATGTGCAACAAAATGATTTTAAGAGATGAAAAGCAGGATGTAAATGTTAACTATGAAATTGAAAGACACTAAAAACCCCTTTTTTTTTTACTCTTAGAACCCTCTTTAAAATTTTTTCAAAACTGAATTTAAATTTTTTTTTCACATGACTTGCTATACAAACCCATAACCAAACAACAGAAAAGAAGGAGGTTATCCGGCCCATTAATTTTTATTTTTTATTTAAGACTAAAGGACCCTTTATTCTAAATTCAAAAAACACAAACCCCAGCCCAGGGAGAAGTTATATGATGTTTCGGTATTATCAACTCAGCATCTGAATTGGTGTTTCCAAACCAATAAAAAATTGACATGTGTCTCACAAAGTAGCACATTAGCTTATTAGATCAACTCCAATAAAAAGTCGAAATTGCCCTTGAAAATTTTAAAAGGCCCCGTCTCTTTCTCCTTCTTTTCTAACTCTGAAATTGCATAAACCTAATTTTTTTTCTCTTTCTACTTCTCAGTTCTCACTTTGCATCTCTCTCCCTGGAATCTCCTCTGCCCTCTCTCTCTCTCTTAGTCCTAAACTTTGATTTTGCCGTTGGTACAGCACTGTCCAGTATCTTCGGACTCCGATGCCTACAAGATTGGACCTTGTCTCTGTTAGAAAACCCCAAATTCCGCTATTACTAGCATCACAACTGGCTCCATCGCCACTTCCAACCAAATTTCACTCTAATTCCGTTTGTAGTATTGTTTCTAATGCATGTCAACTTATTATGTTCTTTCCCTCACTAATGCTATCCTACAAATTACCTCACAATCTTGAGTCTAACCTCTAACATATAAAAGAGTGACACATGTATAAATACTTCATTTGTTGCTCTCTCTCTCTCTCTCTCTATATATATATATATATATATAAAAGATTCTTTATTATCATTTAAGATTCTTTTTCAGTTTATTACTCGTATTTTAGCATTGTCAATTCTCACCATCTTCTTTTTGCTTTTTTATTTTGTTAAAACAAGGAAATTGTGAAACTTTATGTATTTGTGTTTTTTTTTTTTTTGTGATGTCGATATATTTAAGTTCTCTTTTTATTATATTTTATATAATTTAAGTTTCTTAATGGCTACCCTATAAAAACTCTTAGAGTCACCACTGTATCATAGTGTTGGATATTGGTTTGGACTCCAAGGGCAAGGGCACCCCACTTTTGTGGAAGGAGGATGAGCTACTTAATTGGTACTCTCTAGTGCGCATGTGCACACCATATTGTGTTAGGTTCGGTTGGGTGTGTGTGCATGTAGGTTAGGCCTGTCTAATATATATATATATATATATATATATATATATAACCGAAATATTTGAAACTCTCACAATTTTCCACGTCAGCACAATATTTAAATAATATTATCATTTTATTTAAATAAAATTATTTTTGTTTAGTCCAAACTTAATAAGGATTGAAACTCTATCTCTATAACAAGTCCAACTTAAACTAAAACTCATCATTTTTTTTAAAACAAAATTATTTTTGCTTAATCCGAATTTAATAAGGAGTGAAACTTTATCTCTCTGACAAGTCCAACTTAATCTCCAATTTTGAGATAAATATTAAAACTTAATAATTGTTCCAATCCTAAAATCAGTAACGTTGAAGTGGATGTCATAATTTTTCCCTTTTTTATTTTTGTTTTAATGTTGAAGTGTCAAAATTTTTTTATATTTTATTTTTACATAGAAATACCACCTTTAATTTTTTATCAACTTTTCTTCTACGTATTACTTTCCAAGACCATAGCTGAGATAGAAAAATAGCGGACAGCTTGCAAAGGAGATGACCATGAGATACATATATATTTATGAAGCAGATGGCCATGATATCAGTCCTTAGTTTTAAGAGCATTTGTCTGTTTAAAGCAAGAAAATAAAATATATTACTACTAAAATAATTCATTTAAAAAAAATTACTACCTTCATGACAAGGATAATTACTTGATTGTTTATCAAAAACAAATTTGTAAATCTCCAACACGAGGTTATGACTTATGAGGCTGCTTCCATTTTTTTTGCCTGGAAGGTCTGTCTGCAGAAAAGGATGGAAAAAGGCTCTTCGTTCGTGTCATTTTCAACTGCTGTAATGTAAATACTTCATTTACAAATGGAGACTTCATTTTCATACGAAATAGAATAAAGGAAATTAATTATGTACAGTTTATTATATTACTTGAGTAAAATTGCCAATATACTGCTCATACTATAAAAAGCAACTTCCCAGTAATCTGGTAAGGAATATGGATTAACTCCAAACACAGTCATAAAGCAAATAAACTTGTGTTTTCTTCTGCAACTTTGTTTCATTTACATTTAGTCATAATTATATGAGTCGAAGACAGTCAGGTTTATCTATATAGAATCCAAAAACAAGTATACCCATCCTTTTACCTGTTTCTTCTGTAAAACTATACTAAAAGTTCATCTATAGCCATGGCATCTATTCCTGGTGAATGAAATCCTGGCTGTATTGCTGATTTTTACCCTACCCAGACTTACAAAATTTAAAGGGAAACTATCCACATGATTTACAAACCCTATGCATGTCCACATTGAGGTGCACAGGCCTGTACATGCAGAGAAGACTCACTTCCATAACTTCACACAGTGGTCATTACTAGCCGAGGCAACCATTTCAGTCTGTGGTGAATCTGTTAGTGCAGCAATTAACCCATTGTGAGCTGGAACTGACCATGTTTTACTGTTCTCAGTTGGATTCCACAACTCAAGAGACTGCAATAAACATGAAATATTAAATCTCACAAGAGGAGGATATTGTGCACGGTAACAAAAAGATAGTGCTAACAGCCTAACAGACAATGCAAAATGAATCGATTGCTAAAATAAAACCATCCCAATAGCATGTACACACAAGTGCATCAGATTTTTTATCACCAATTGATTGCAGGCTAATAAAGGCGGGGGAAACTGAAATGGCTTTTTTTGTTTTTTGTTTTGGTTGCTACATTTAGTTTGGGAAGGGTTCGTGGAACCCTGGGTGTACCCATTGAGGATCCCAGGAGTGTCAACTGACTCTAGGGTCAAATGCACAGAAATGGCTTCTCCTAATGTCAATCTCTGGCAACTAAAACTTTTAGGATAATTTCTCAGTTAAGTGATGATATCACTAGAAACAATTAGGCCTTGATATGATATTCTCAAGTTTAGACAAAACTTGATGTGACATGCCATATGAATTTAGCCCCGGGGGGGGGGGGGGGGGGGGGTTGGTGAGGTGGGGGGCGCTTGATGTGATATTCTTAAGTTCAGAGAAAACTTGTTCAATATGGAGATATGCACTTTAACGTGTTTTCTTCTTTGCAGCTAATCATGTCGCTATTACATCAACAAATTCTTATTATTTTCATGTCTTTTGGATGAACAATAGAATTTTAGATGAAATAGCCATTTACCTGATAACCACCAATGATCAAGAGCTGTGAATATCCAGGATGAAAAGTGCATGACTGGAATTTTTTGCCATTTAAATGAAGTTCATGTATGCATTTTCCACCTGACACAGTCGAC
Source organism: Quercus robur (assembly GCF_932294415.1). Lineage (NCBI taxonomy): Eukaryota > Viridiplantae > Streptophyta > Magnoliopsida > Fagales > Fagaceae > Quercus > Quercus robur. Next base: position 42,463,285 of record NC_065538.1, on the reverse strand, counting down.
CAAACTCGAGCACTGTCTTCACTAATAGAGGCAATATACTTCCCACTAGTATCCCAGCAAATTGAAAGGACATCTTTGACGTGTCCCTAAAAGAGAAAAAACTCAAACATGTAAATTACATTGAAAGAATTGAAAGTCAAAACATAAAATCTAAATGCACTAGGGCTTAACCTTCAAGAAGAACTGGAGGCTGTCATTCTCTACATCAATTATATGGATACCATTTCCGGCAGCAGTGGCCAAAAGCTTTCCAAATTGAGGCTGGAATCTAACTTGTTTAGTAGCTCCCTGCAGTTATTCCAATAGAAGATTTAAGGCACTGATAAATAGAATTGCACAAAAATTTGACTGCCAGCATCATCTTTCAATACAATACACTATAGCCACCATGACAACTGTTTTGCAGGAAAATGACTCAAAGTTTGTGGAAAAGTTTCAGCAATTAAATTAAAAAAAATGGTTTCATAAAGTTTTTTCAACTCCTGAACATAGCCATAAATGAAGACAACCTAATGTTATGACACTAAATGACTCTTCAATGGCGCATGCTCATGTTTTTTTACACAGATTATGAGAAGATAAATCTAACTTTAAGGCTGTGAAATTCACTATTTGTGTATTTACTTTCTAAAAATCATGAGACTTTATTGTAGTTGACCATTCACAAAACTTTCAAAATTAAAAAGGTACAATTTTCAAAAGATATGCTGAAAACATTGAGTCGAAGGTCCTTAATCAAGTACGAGGCCAAGGATGACATCCTAACATGAGATGTATAGTTTATTAAAGCCACTGAATTTAACTCTACTAAGACATTAGTCCGGCAACATAGTACCTTTTGTAATTATAACCTGTTATTAGCGTCTACAAGAAATAAATGTGTTATTTCAAATATTAGCATATCATGATGCTAGACATTCTAACAAATGAATAGCTCAAGATCTGACCTTAGTGACACGTGTGCAAGAATATTGGGTGACATTCCATAGTCGGATCTCATTATTACTGTCACAAGAGCAGAGGAGGTCCAACTTTGTTGGGTGGAAATCCACTGACATTACTTGTTCAGCATGCCCAAGAAGCTCACACAATGATTTGGTTGGCTACAATAGAACAAACACAAAACCAAAACCTATTATTTATGTTAAAGGATTTGATTACTCCTTTACTTGATTTAAAAAAAAAAAAAAAAAACTCATAAATCGTAAAAGGAGAATTACATAGTAGATCAAAGGCATAAAAAGATAATGAACTAGGCCCATTTAAATCTCATATTCAGGCAAAAATATGCTTAGTCAAACCCACGCATAACTGAACTGCACTGGAGGAAATTGCAATTATAAACAGAGTGTTAAGTACTATATACTGATAGGGAAATGTAAGGTCAGGTTTGAGGGCATCAAGGTTGTCTGATCACCAATCTGGCTGATCACAGAAACACCTTCGCAGCTCACCCAACCTGGAAAAATACCTGGTCTAACCCACATAACTGAAGCAGGCATAACAGTAGCTGAGATCTCATCCCCCATATAAAAGCCCTGAGGCCCAACTTATTAAAAGAATTTTTTCAGGACCTTGATGTTGCTTGCAAATTCAGGTCAGAATTACATTCTATACTATCTTTTTGTTTGTTCTTTTTACCTTTTCCCTACCTTATGTTTGTTTCTGGGATTTGGCTTTCACAGATAGCACAGTTTGAGTTGGGTAGCAGAACTGTTACTTATCAAGAGAAAGGGGGCAAAGACACCTAGGATCTTTAAACTAAAATAAGTTTCACTTGTAACTTGTACCCTTAACAATCCAATAAAGTTAATTTAATATAATTATTATATATAAAGTGGGCACATGTCATATATCATTTAGAAAATCAAATCATTCTAAGAAATTAATACCAAGATTTGGCCTTTTCATTTAGGCAATGCAATTGAAGCTGTACAAAGAACCAAATTCATAAGAGAGGATGAACATATGCCTTCATATTGTTATCACTTGATGAATAGCTCGTGCAACAATTAAAAGAATTATAAAATCTACAAATGCAGACTTTGGATGAAAATAAGAACTTGAAAGTTCAAATTGTCAATATAACAATCTAAAGGCAATATCAATGTAAAAGAATGATCTGTATCTGTTACAATTTCAACATGAACAATTTAAATCCTCTGAGGTACTATAGATCCATGCCAAAAAATTTTAACTAGAGTAAAATACATTAAAATAAAACCAGGCAAAACAAACCAAAATGAGATTTATATATCTGTTAGAAGCTATCATAGAGAAGCTGAATCAATTACAATATTAAAAAAAAAATTATATAGAAAAAAGCCTCTGATCCACCAATAAAAATAGCACCTTCAATGCCAGAAGTCCTTCAAATCCTAAAGGGATAACAGACAAGATAAAGGAACAGTACACAAAAAAATATTAAAGAATACTGATGTTATAAACAAGAAGACAGACAGAGACAATCAAGGTCAGAATTGGCAAGGAAGAAACTTACACTTGCTGCATCCCATAATTTCACAGTTCTATCAAAGGAAGAAGTTGCGAAAATAGTTGAACTTGGTCTAAACCGAACATCTGTAATGAGATGAGAATGCCCTTCTGCAGTATCTATGGAACCAAAAGTTTCCACATTCCAAATCAAAACCTGTCAGTGGAAAATGCTATTAGCTCAGAAATAATTCAAAATAAAAGGAAAAATTCTTTTAAACGATGGACCACACCAACCACCTTATTTTCATGCCCTGCACTAGCTAACAACTTCCCATCTGATGAAAAATGGCAGCATGACCCCTTGTTTTTGCTTGAGTGGAGAGTGATAACCTTTTCAAAAGTAAAGCCTACCAGATGGTGATGAATCATTATGTTAGAACAAATATCCATGAATATTCAGATGGCATTATTTCAAATTGTGCATTATTCCCTTTTCAACATCTTGTATTTCGCATAGTATCCTAGCATAATTCCTGACATATAGCATCTACTAGATTCTAAGCTTAAATACCAAAATCATGTCAACAAACTAGAAATTATTTTTATACTACAAGTGTAGAAGAATTACCTTTATGTTCATCTTTAGTGCATGCTTTAGAATGAATTTTTGAACTGCTGAAAGGAGTGCTTGTGCTTCCAGCATTTTCAGCATTAGATTCAACATTTTCTACAGGTTTACTGTTTCCATTTATACAACCCTTTCATAAAGCACCCATGAAAAGAGCTAAAATAAGAAGACAAAAAGCCAAAGATAGCGTGCATACCAGAAAGAGATATATTCAATATTTATGATGAGTGGGTCTCTAAATTTATTATTTGTAAATGTTTATTTTCTTATAAATATAATGGCCAAGAGATGAAGGAAAGAGCCCCTATGCTTTCTCCCAAGGGGTATGACCTACCAAAGTTTTCTCTCCAGCTCTTGAATATGATCTTGTCTTCCGCTTTCTGCCATTCTGATCCAAAACGAGTAATATTGAAAAAAATGACAGAAAAGTTACATACATACACATACATGTATTTATATAAGAAACCATAACCTTCGACCAAGTAAGGAAGCATTAATATTCAACTTTCCTAACAAAGATAATGGTTTAATCCAGGGTGCAACTAACCTCTAGTAACTTCTGCTGCTTTATTTGATCATTTTGGTATTGGTGCTCTTCATTTTGTTTCGTTTGGACCAATATCTGAGTCATTATCAACTTATCATTTAAAGGATTGTGAAGATTTACAAGGGAAATTTGAAAATCAGTATCTGCATTTGATTCATTTATAGAATTAATCCTTTCATTATCTATATCATTTATTAAAAGAAGAGGGATGAAAACACAAGAACACCAAAGCATCAAAAACAACAAGGGATCTCTATAAAAATCATCATAGGGATGTGGAACATTTATCATACATCATTATGCATTCATACTTATCAGCATCTAAATTCAACTGAACACTATCCCAAATAACTTAAGGCCAACATCATTACTGTTACTTTATCACACTTATCTTGTCTGCCAAGCCCATGGTTCAATAACATAATGGGCCACAATACCAATGTCACTGCGTCAACAGACATTTTCTTGGGTGCCTATTCAAAATATAACATACAAGTGTGAATCCAAATGACCTGTTCCCAAGTCATCACATGGCAAGTTACTGCTTTTGATTTCACATAAATTATAAAAACTATTTGCCATAGCAAAGTGGAACTTACTATCAAGTCTTTTAAAAGCCCATGTAATGTTCCTCTTCTCTAATTTTCTTTCATAGATAGACTGTCCAGCATTGGAATCAGGTCCAAGATAGAGTTCACCAAAAGCAAATTTATGTGTAAGCTCTTTGCTAGGATTTTCTTCCTATCTCATCCAGTTCAGCTCACTGATATTTCCACAAATCTATTTGTTTTTGGTAAATAAACTCAAGATCGATGGTTGACAAGTTTGACAAGTGTATAGTATATGATTGTATATTTTTCTTATTTCAGAAAATTTTCACATTACTGTACAGGAGTTCTTTGTATTTATAAATGGTTCAACAATCAACATCGTATTACACACGATTATATTATCCATGTAACAATCTTTATTGTTGTTTACGTCTAGGAGCTGGCATGTACAGCAATTTCTTAGATAGCTTTGACTGTTGCTATTTATAAATTTATATATATATATATACACATATAGTTATCCACTACAAATATGAAGAATTTGAAATAATTACATTGAAAAATGCAAAGCACATCAAATGTCAACATAGCAAATAATGATAGAATGGTTGTGTAGTTATCACATTCCTAGTTGCTGATTCACATAGAATTGAACGGCAAAGTAATTCATATCACAACTCTAGCTTCTTTGATACATAGGGAAACCAAACAGCCAGAACTTGAAGGTCATTGTTTCCACTAACCTGTTCATCATTCACAGATAATTCAATTTTGGGAAGCATCACATTTGGACTAGCAAAATTGGCAGGGCTTCCAGGAAAAGTGTCTGTCTGGTTTCCAGGTGTACATGACAGTACTTGGGCCAAAAGTGCTTGCTGACATTCTGGTGTCAACATCTGAAATTGATGTGTATAGCTTGGTGCCTGCAGAACTGGGTTCAGTACCTGGTGTCCCAAACTCAGGAAATTCGGTCAAGTTCCAACCAAAATATTCAGAAGATTGAACTAGGAATTTTAATTAACGCTTGACAGGAATTAATAACAACAACAAGATAGAACATAGACATGCTACCTAGCTAGCTCCAGGGACAAATATGTTATAATAACTTACAGTTAAAGGCCATCCATCCAGCAGTGATGAATTGACTCCCTCATTCATCCCTGCAGAGATTAAACATTAGGCATTTAAACATCAACTATAACGTTGCCCTTACATGAATTCAGAGAAAAATATTGCCCTTACAAGTATTAAGATCAATAAAAGCCACTCATCATTATGCACATCACTTTGTACAGACCACATGGATATTACTTGTCTCTGACCACTCCCCAAAAAAATCAAGGGGGAAAAAAAGGAGGGAACTTGATTACAATTTGTTGTTTGGTCAAATAAACGTAGAGGGCATTAGCCTCATGTTAAGACATAAAGATTTTATAAAGACTACAGTAGGTTAACAACAGAAGCAAAGTACGATATCATATATTTATTTCCTTCTTAACACAATACAACACATGAATCAAACAGAAAAGATAATCATTTATTCAATTCCTTGGTACTAAATTCTGTGTAGAAATGAAAAATCTAGAAAGTAGGATATGATAGAACCTGCATCATGAGGTCTGGATATTGGGAGTTTAAGCTTTGGTATTCCATACAGCATAGGGTCCATAGTTACTGTTTTCTCCATGCCAATGTCATTTCTATTTCCCTGCACCACCAGTAACATTAATCTTCAAAGAAGTTCTAGCAGTTATGAATTTCATGATAATGTTTAAAAAGAATTGACCATACTCTCACAACCTGCTGATTAGCCTGCTTATGAATTTGCTGCTGTGGATGGCTGACACATGAATAAAAATTGAAAAAGGAAAAGGTTAAAAAATCCATGTAAATGAAGCCAATTAACAGTAACAAGGATCCTACGCAATCCTCTTGACATAGGAGCAACAATTTCTCAAATTTCATATATCAAACTTTATATATATTTAGAGAGCCAGATCATGGAACTAAGGAGCCTAACTCTCCTTTCATTTAACAAAGAAATTTGTTATACATTTTTTCATTTCATGTAAATTGAGAAGCTCAAATCCAAGGCAAGGGCATGTGGGGTGTGTCAGAACTACGTAAACTGAAAAAATAGAACTCCAGCTCACATCAATTTAATATGATACACATCTCCGAAATACCTTGAACTTACAGGTGACTTTGGGAGATTCAATTTGCTAACATCAACAAGGCGTAAATTGGGTTCAAAGGTTCTAGTAGGATGTCTAAGACGCTCTTCATACATTTTTGCAGCCAACAGACAAGAAGCTGGTTGGCCCAACATCTTATCAAAGTCATTAATGACAGGCAATTTTCCAGGCCTGTGCTGATTAATCGCTAACTGCGGCATTGCTGAGTAGATATTTTGTTGCTCATTCTCTGTCATTTGCGTAGCCTGAAAATTGAACAAAGAACGCCTAGAATGCTCTATCATACAACAAAACTAAGCTCAATGATGCCTTAAATTTGACAAAGCATCACCTCAGTTGAGGCCTCTGCCTTCGCCTGCTGATCCTGCAGTTGCCTAGAGGCATACACGTCATAAAATATCGACCACCATTCATATAAGAATCCTTCAGCAGAGTCAATCACTAGAACAAGAACCCCACATTTCTAATCAACAAACAATCAACTTATGGTGACAATTTAAACATCACATCAACCCCCAAAAAATACCATAAGGGACAAATTAAAGTGCAGTGCATTGAGCAAGAAGCCTCATGAAATCAATATGGAACCAAACAAGAAATTGACATGAACCATAAGCACAATTCAGTAACTTAAAGGACAGAAATTAGAAAATACCTCAAATGTTCATTCTCAAGGAAAATGACAGAGACAGAAACGTGTACTCAAAGATATTATAAAAAACAATAACAATAGTAGGAAAATACAACACAACCAAAAAAAAAAAAAGGGGGGGTTGCATCTCAGTACTAAATTAAAAGGTAGATTCATTTATCAGAAGAATAATAATATAATAGTAAAAATAAGATTCATATATAAAGTAAGAGCATGTAAAGGAAGACAACATTACCAACAGGATTGTTACAAACTTTGGCCTCCTTTCTGAAAATTTGAGCAGTCTTATGCATATTCTTCTTAACCATATAATCAAGCAAGTACAGTTCAAACCTATAATAACCCCACATCATCAAATCAAATGAACACAAATTTTCTTATTAAGTATATACCAAAAAAAAAAAAAAAGGTAAACACCCACATATATATTTAAAGCAAAGAAACTCACATTTTCTCAGCATCCCAGTCATGACCAGAACCAGAAGCCATAATTTGTTTCAACGCAATCCTTTACCAAAAAATGAAAAGTGAAACAAAATGGGTTGGAGTTGTACGGACACACAAAAATGGATATATATATATATATATATATATATATATATAAAATACGAATACCCAGATGAAGATTTGAGCAGTATATGCAATTTTAGCGTGGCCCCACTTCACTTGGGGATTTTTCTTAAAGAAACGAATAGAGAGTGATAGACAGAGAGAAAGAGGGAACCTGAGTGAGCAGCTAAGCAGTAAGTGACAGTGCCATGCAAAAGGACCCGAAACAAAAGCGACAAGCAAACAGAATTAATTTTCAACTTTCTAGAGAGAGAGAGAGAGAGAGAGAGAGACTATTTTTATTACATATATATATATACACATACATGTACTCTACACTGTGGTCCAAATTGGTTCTTATGATAGGGGCTGATTGAGTACAGTGAGGGTGTACAGAATTTGAGGGTGCCATGCAGATGGGTTCAGGCAAGTTGGATTTTGTATTTTGTTTTTTGTTTTATTTTTTTGTCATTTTGTCAATTTGCCAATAATACAAGGGTTTTTTTTTTTTTTTTTTTTTTTAAGAATTTCAACTTATGACGTTTACTCTTAATAATACTCTTTATAATCAGATCACGACATCAATTAATTTTTAGGATAAACGATCTTATTTTGGTTAGTCATTTCAAATTTTTTCTTTTATTTGGTGGAAATTTCAGCTTTAGTTGGTAACCCATTGAATGCTCTATAAATAAAGTACCATTGCTGTCATACATTAAGATTTTGAGAAAGTTGGCCACAATGAATGGGACATTCCCATCTTCCATGCCATTGAATAAGGGTGTTTTTGTCATATGGGGTAGATTTGGTAACCAATTAAATGCACAGAAAAAATAAATACCCTTGTGGTGATTAACACTTTGAATTTTTAGAAAATACTCTTTGAAAATTTTCTTTAGAAAATTGCACTAGTAGTTTTTTTGAGCCACTACTAGCATGATCTGAATAGAATATATCTTATATGTCCATGGCTTTACCGACCAAGAGATTTTAACCCACCAATCCACCCATGAAATAAATGTGGCATGTTCACTGCTTATTAGTACCCACTAGAATTTTTCACCCATGACAAAAAATAAATACATTAAAAAAAAAGATGCCCATGATTTGTTTTGGCCTCTTTATATAGGAAAAATGTGTGATTGTATTTGATATTTCTGTTTCTATTCCACGTGAAAGGGTTGAATGAACAGGCAAACAAACAAAAAAGTGATATCATTAATAATTGTTTACCAAAAAAAATATCATCAATAATTAATAAAGAAATAATAAAGGGGATGGGTAAGCAATTAAAATTAGTAGATGATAATTAATGACATCCAATATAAATGGCATGCTATGTTGATTTGGACATTTATTGTAACAACTAAAGACATTTATTTGCATTTGAGTTGCATGAGTTAATTTTTCCACTTAATTAAACATTATTGTTTTGTACCTGTGGTTTTGACATTTGATAAGCGATAAGTTTTAAAATGATTAAATCCATTAAGGTTGCGTTTGGAAGCTAGAATTTAAATTGGGATATGAATTTTAAATTAATTGATTTGAAATGCATTGACTTCTAATCAATTGATTTTAGGTATTATTTCAAATTCAATAATTTTAAACCTTTAAAATTATAGGTGGATTTGTCAAATTCAAATTCTTGATATTTTTTAAACTGTCTAAACAAGATATTTGTATTTTAATCACTCAAATCCAAATCCAAATATCCAAATCATGCCATCTAACCACATCATAAGAGAGAGATGTGAACTTATTATGACAGAGTTTAATGTGAAAGTAATTATATAACAAGTTGAATCATATATTATACAAACTCAGGTATGCTAATTTAGCTTATTAATTGCAAATTCTCGTAAAGAAACAACAAAATGATTATTTTCTTAATTACATTCCATCCATGGATTCCATTCTGAAAAGAAAGAATTCACCTCAAAATGGTTAAAACCCAATATGTTTGTTTAGAGTAACTAGGAAGCTCTTAAAATCCTAACTGATTATGATTAAATGAATGGTTTAGGTTCTATTATCTTATTAACATTTAAACAAATATTTATTAGCATTATTATAGTATTCATTTAAACTATTGATGACATGACAAAATCTAAATTCATAAACAAGATACTTGTGATTTGTTTTAACACACACACAAAAGTGAAGGTAAAACGTGGTCCTAATATTATCGACTTTGAGCACTGCATTGTTTAAAAAAATTGGAAGTAAATTTCATAAAGATGCATAAGTAATTGAAAGCCTACTATATATATATATAACCCATTATATTCTTCTCTTTGTTTCCCTCCCCCCTCACCCACCACAATATCACAAAATTTATATAATACGTTAAAGTGAAAACTCCATCAAAAATCTAAATTAGATTTTAGTTGCACTACAATTTTGTGCCAAGTGTTTTTCTATTTGCAATCTAATTATACGATAAGTGCTCTTACATTTTAAAATGCACTCAAATTTTGTACCAAGTACTACTCTTTCTCAAAAAAAAAAAAGTACTGAAGTACTATTCAATCATTAATTTCTTGTCAAAATATTTTTCTATATAAATTTTTAATCTAAACTTTAAAGCATAAAGCATCAATTAGAATTTATTATATATCTATGAAATACTTTTAGCCCATTTAAAACTATCTTAAGTCTATCTAAAACCACTTCTAACCCATTAATCTTATTTATAATTTAAGTATAAATTTCAATGAATATTTTACCATTTTTACAAAAGTTGATTATTCATTTTCACTGTGTTTTCATAATAACTCGATCATTATAAATTACTTGAAAATTATAAATATATATTTATTGCAATTATTACATCACAATAACAAATGTTATGTTAAGGATACACTGGTCCTTCTTTTTCCCTTTAAAATAGCACAATCAAAATTAAACAATTTGCTTACTCTATCAAATAATATTGTAGGGACACAAAATCTTTAACGGCCCAACGACTGTGTTGGGCTCGCACGCGGAAAGTCCCTCACAATAGTATTTGTAGAGAGTGGGCTTGAAAGGCCAGCGTTGGATCACAGGGGGACATTTCGGGCCGGACTTTAGGTGAACCAGCATGAGATAAAGCTTTAGGCTGGATATTCAGGCCCTTCAATCTTGTATCTAGGAGGATTTGGCTCCTCGGATCATGTCCGAGGAGCGATGGTGTTGTCCCCGGTTACCCGTCGGCGGGTTTTTAGGTGGTGTCCGGCGTATATTCTCCAGGCATTCTCTTTCATCAAGTCTTTCTCCAGAAGCTAGATGGGAGAGCCTCCCTTTTGGTCACATAACATTCTCTTTTATACTAGCCTACGTTCGTTGTCCTTCGTCCACGTGTAGGGTCGATCTTTCCAGGACAGATATCTGTCCCATCAATCTAATCCCAAAATTACTGGAGATGATCCATAAAGCCTAAGATCCAGGCTCTGTTAGGGGCAGTGTCATGTCAGGGAAGGGCATTAAAGACAACTTCCCCAGGATATTTTCTGATCTTTCTAGCTTACTCGTGTTCCATTACTATCCCTGAGGTTTTGGGCCTGCCGAGGACGAAACCGTCCTCGGCTATGTCTTCAGGCTATTTTTATGTTTCCTAGTTTCGAGCTTGGGCCCTGGCCTCCTTCAGTTTAAGACCGGTGGGCTTCCCATAAGCGTGTGGACTGGACCCATAAATTATTGGACCCCACAAATATTATTACAAGGCTTTTTCAAGGGTTGATAATAATAATAATAATAATAATAATCGCTATTATTCAATTTAGAAAAAAATTTTAATGTACATCCATACATATATACTAAGTTAAAAACCAATTTTTAAATGGGTTTCTTCTACCTATGAAAAAAGGTGTGAAATGATACTATTTGATATTTCTATGCAATGTAAAAAGAGAAGTGTTACGTTCACAACATTTTTACAACAAACTATAGGTGGTTAGTTGTTATTGGTTCTAATTTGAACCTACCACTGAAATTACTTTTTTACACCACTAAGAACAACCTGTAGAAACCCACCACTTAAGATTTGTTGTAAAAATATTGTAAACATAAAATTTCTCATATTAAAAAATTGAATGAAGCAAATAAACAAATTAAAAAATTGAATGAAGCAAATAAACAAACAAAGTAGCATCATTAATGAAAAATAATAAATAAGTTGTTTAAGCAATTAAAATCAGTATATGATAATTAATGATAGTCTGGTATAAATGGCATTCAATGTTGATTTGGGTATTTATTGTAATAATTAAAGGCATTTTAATTGCATTGAGTTGTAGAAGTTATTATATGCACTTAATTAAACATTATTGTTTTCACAACATTAATTTGACACTTATAAGTGATAAGTTTCAAAATGGTTAATTCATTATGTAAGAGAGATTTGAAATGGTTAAACTTATCATGTGAGAGTAGGGGTGGCAATTCATGTTCACAGGTCAGATTTGTGTCGTGTCGTGTCGAGTCATGAGTATTTGGCTATATGTTGACTCGAACCCAACTTGTTTAGTAAACGTGTCAATAATCTTCAACCTTAACATGACATGTATATTAAACAGGTCAACCCAATACGATATGTTTAACTCATTTAATTAACAAGTCATGTAAAGGTCAATACAAATGACTAGTTTAATAACCCATTTGATTAATAGGTCTAAAATTAAAATACAATTGCGATCATAAATATAGTAATAAACATATAAATATAAGCATAAATTAAGCAATAATAACAAAATAATAATAATAAAAACTAATACCTTCATAAACTAAATGAGGCAAACAGGTCAAATAGATTTGCATGTTGAATATGAACACAACTTGTTTATTAAACAAGTTAACCGTGTTAACCCAAATATGACCCAAACTCGTTTAGCCTTAACCTATGACCTATTTATAAACAGGTTAGTTGTATCAGGTTTACAGGTCGTGTTAGATTTTTCTACACCTATGTAAGAGAGATTAATGTGAAAGTAATCAAATTTAGTTGAAAATGTGAACATCTTTGAATTTCAAGTTGAACAATATGTTATAAAAACTTAGGTGTCAATCATTGTACCCAATCGAATCCAACCTATGCTTGGGAGAATGGCGACTAAGGTGGAATGAGTGGGTGGTCCCACTTAGTATGTGAGAGTATCATTTGCATTACTTGTATTTGTAGAGTTTGATTGTGTAGGGGTGGATTTTTAAAGTGTAAAGAGTCACTACTAATTATTGGGATTTCTTAAGAAGTGATTGGTCACTTAAATTTATAGTTGGTTTTTAATAAGTTTAGTTCCTCTAACCTAAACTAGGTCAAATTGTGTCTTGAAGTAGAAGCATAGATTCGAGGGGAAGGTGTTAGGCACACCCAAGATGCCTAAACATAGTCAATACCTAATTTGATTATACCTCAAAAATGTTGTGCAATGCAATATAATAGAATATATGCCCAATCTTGGGGGCATCTATACCATGTTATCAAACGTGCAACAAGATGGATACACGAGGTAAGATATCAATAGTTTTGGTTTAGAGTAGAAACAAGACAATTTAGTTTAAAAACCATTTGAAAAAATCATGGACTGGGAAGGGACTAGTGTCAAGATAGACTTGAAATCTCAACATTAATCATACAACCACATTTTGTGGTTGGTCCTAGCCATAATCAAGATCTCACCATTCTTTGTTGAGTCTGTTAATGAAATATTGAACTAAGTTAGATCACAATAGAGACATTCTTCATGATGTCATTTGGCAATGCAGTTGTACTTTAAAAAACCATAAAATCAAAATTTTAATAGGTTTTTGATATGGCAAACCACAAAATTAGTGTTAAAATTTAAAGAAGGTTTTTATGTGAAAAACTAGAAAATCAGGATTTTTCATTTGAAAAGATTTTTAATATTAACATTAATATTAACATTAACACTAAATTCAAACCGTCAACGTTAATATTAACATTAACACTAATCCTAACCCTAACTCTATCTCTAATCCTAAACATTAACACTAACCATAACCCAAAATTGTAACCCTAAACATTAACATTGATCCTAACTATAAACACTAACCTTAAACCCAAACCTTAAAATTGACATGTCATTAGCCAATGTCCACATGTAAATTAGTATCTCAACCAATCCATCCATTACTTATGGATTGAATTCTATGATTTTCTCAAAGGTTATTCCACATTTCTTGATGCCCCATTCTTGCCCACATCATCATACTCTTTAATTGCGTATTACGAAACCTCAAGTTGAAACTGTTAGCAACATGACGGAGGTAGTAGTGATGATACCCATGTGGTCACTACTACTTGATATTTGGAAGTGCAATGGTTGATAACATCCAATGGTGTCAACAAGATATTATACATATGCCATTGTGTTGTGTCACATATTGCCTAATAGATCACAAGACTCCTGCCTGTTCAACAATGCCAAATGCGAGCGAGACAACTTGATCTTCTCCATATCCCACGTTGATGCAAAAACCAGTGTACCTATGTATTACTAATTTACTATATGAAAATGTAACATCTATACTTTATGATTAGCCTACAATGTTTGAAGCTTCAATGGAAGGACCAAAATCCCAAAACACTTGAACTACCATTGAAGCTACAATGTTTGAAGCTTATTTGACCGCCACAGAAGCATTGTGAAAGGACCACTAAACCTTTAGTGCTCAGTTTTGAACTACCATTGCAGACAATAATCGGTAAGATTTGTTCTAATTACCGAAGACTCGCAATTGCTTTTTGTTTGCTTACCACATCTTCCAGTAAGAAAGACGGTACTTATATTTATCAAACACCTTGACTTCTAAGGCAGCAATATTAACTAAACTGAAGGGTCTGCCTTAACCTGAGTCCTTGTTTCACATTTAATCAAGTTCATGTCAAATATTATGTGATCTTGTATGGAGCCAATTTTTTATTATTATTATTTTTTTAATTATATTGTTTTGCAAGGGTATAAAAGCCAAATATTTTACCAAACGTATAGACACATTAAGCTTTCTATTTTTGAAAACATTTTCTCGATAATTGAAAAAATTATCATTACTTTTTCAATTCTCGAAAAAATTATTTCTAAAAATAGAAATTAATGTGTACCCTAAAGTATACCTTAGTAAAATCCTTCTTTTATTATTCTTATCATTAAACATCAGCAAAGCATCCTATCAGGAAAAAAAAAATCAGAAAAAGAAGAGTTGATGACTTACTTTTAAGATGGCCCACCTGATTGATCAACCCTGTTTGTCAGACACCATAACTAGCTATGACCCATTGTAAAGTAACCTCTGATAGCACATGGTTCAGAAATCTTTTCCATTAGGAAAGGAATACAAAAAAAAAAACTCCCTTTTTTATTTAAATGTGAAGAAAAAAGAATGCAAGTTGCAACATAAACCATCAAAGAAGTTTAAGGCACCCAATGGCCATGATAATGGAAAAGAAGCTAGGCATCTTCTTATCTGTAAGAAAGAAGAATAGCATCCCAAGAGGGCGAAGAATAACTACACAAAGAAAGAAAGAAAGAACAACCAAAAAAAAGGAATATTGATACAAAGCTGGAGCTCTCTCTATATATAGTGTTCTCCAAACATTATCAAAACATGAAAGAAATGAAGTTCTTGTTTCAGTTCCCCTGCTGCTCATGTTTCTGCTTCATCAAGCCCAAAAAGAGCCAACATAAGGAGAAGGAAGCAAAGACTGATTGAAAGATGTAAGCACTCGGGTCAATTATTGCAAAACAATGGAAGAAGTGCTGTCATTTGCTCGCTTTTCTTTCAGCCATATCTTCTCATTTCTTGCTGAAGGAATGCATCCAAATCGCACCGGTCTTTCCATTTGTATCGTTATCAAGCATGCCCTTAAAGTTATTTCTCCCCAAAATTAATGATGTCTTTGCTTGTAATGCTATAAAAGAAACTATTATTTGTTCTTTCTGCTTATCTCTTGGCAATCATTTGGCATCAAGTCCATCTCCCGCATTTGATGCTCAACCGAAACCAAACCAGTCTGCGCAAGAAACCTGCATATAAACCAACCACTTTTTACAAAACAAGCCTCCAAATAATAAATTGAAAAGGTCATACTGATATTCTAAGTTTTTATTCAAGTGATTTTTGCCCAAAAAAATAAAAATAAAAAGAGAAAAAGGAAGAGAGAAATCTAAGCATGCCTACTTGGCTTGAACAAAGGCTGGCAAAATATAAACTAAAGGTCTTTTGAACTAAAGGTCTTAATATTCTGAATAACTATCTCAGTGTCTCTATTTCAAAAGATATTTATTCACAGAAATTAGTTTACAAACATTTGGACAAATTTTGGTAAGTTACATACACACCCATGAACCCACGACCTCACCCTCCACTTAACACTTATAAGGGGAGAAGGAGCCAGTTGAGCTAGAGCTCATTGGCACATTCCAATTTGTTATTTCAATCATTTCATATATTAAAAGAAAAGCAACTTCATATTAAAAGCAATAACCTTTTCATATATTTTCTAATGAAAAACTTATAAACTACAAAATTCCTGCAGATGAGGTAAAACAAGATCTTACCCCCCGACCCAAAAAATAAAAAAACCACACTCCATTTTTCCTAAAAGAAAAATTGAAAACCATCTCATTCCAGGTATGAATCATAGTCTCATAATAACAACAATAAGCAAAGGATCAGGTAAAAGCCTATCAAGTCTATGAAAAAGCACAGCACCGTGCTTTAAAAGCAAGACAAATTGAGGTAGAAGATATAATGGCCAAAGCCAGATCAGAGTGTTCTGGTTTCATTTGTAGGGGAAGGATCAAATTGCAGATTCAAATTCTAGTAATGCCAAACTTGACATCCGGTATGTTTCATTCAGGTTATTTAAATTAAAAGAGATGCAAAACTATTCTAATGATTTGACAGTAACAGACTACTTTATCTTTATTTTTTATGGGGCAAATAACAGCCTGCTTACAAATGCAGCTGTTATACCAATAATCAATAGTCTGACTGCAGGAAAATATAAACTTCCTAGAAGAAGATAATTTCAAAAATAAAAATGTAACTTTACTTAAATTTAGAACTAAACTAAGGATATATTTGGTATTCAAAAAAGCACTTGCCCAAATTATTTCCACAGAGCTACCACCAAGTTACTATACCTAGTGAGGTGATCACTTGTAACCATTTCATCAGATTAAGTTATGTTCCAATTATATCAATATGATCTACCAGACTACCACACAGACATAAGTATGTATAACACAAAAGCAGAAGTTATCAATTTTTGTTAACTTGAGTTGCAATATACCTACCACAGAATCTGGATAATTTGTAGGGAATTTGGGATGAAATAAAATAATACGAGAAAAGTCCTTCAAGTGTGTTTTGTTGGACGGTTTGCTCAATACCCATCACTATTTATGAAATGGAGTGCACTAATATTATTAGGAAGTACATAATTAGGTTCAATTTTGGTAATAAAATATAAATCTGTAATTATCATTATTATTGTTATTATTTTTAAACTAACAGAATCACAATGGCAGAAATGTCGATGGTGAATTGGCAAAGTTGTAGCAACAAATTCACATTTACATCCTCCAAAACAAAAACAGGACCAAACTCATTAGTAAACCTAAACATGTGCAGATTAATTACAATAAGAAGATTTAGAAAAGGCAAGTTAGTCCTCTAAAAACCAAGTTTCTCACCCATCAGAGAAACAGTTACCAACTATAACTCATTCTTTAAGGCCTGAATGGCAATTTGCCAATATGAATAATCTTAACAACCATTAAAAAAAAAAAAAAAACCATTATAGCAGCACCAAGTTATCAGAGATGAAATTGCACTGAGTTGCAATATAAGTAGATTTTTGTCAAACAATCAATAATAATCTATTCCTATGTAATGCTACCATGCTCAATAAAATTTCTACAATTATCAAAGACAACAAAAACCCACGTAGGATCATATGAAGAAAGTGTACACAAACAAGTGGGCGGAGAAATTAAGGTACCAGCTAAGAAGCAAGAAGAGGGTAACAGTGATTAGAACAAGGAATCCGACATGAAGAATTAAGGAAGAGTCACTTGCAGAGAATGCCAAGGCCAGCATCACAACAAGGCAAACACCCAGTAACACAAACGCCGTTCTTAGCGTATTCCATGTGGGACCCTGAAATCCATTCAACAAAACAAACCATCATCAGTGCTTGGACTATATATATATATATATATATATATGAGAGAGAGAGAGAGAGAGATTGTACGGACGTTGACACCGGGAGCTAGAGCTCCGAGAAACACAGCTTGTGCAGATGATATGGCTTCTCCACCTGATTTCTTATTTTCCATTTCTCTCCGTGATTGAGATCTGGAAGCCTGGAATTGCACTTTCTGGGACTTTTGTGTGTGAGAGAGAGAGAGGGCTGTGAAGAAAATGGTTGGTTTATGGATCAATTGGTTCAACAGTTAGGCCCAACTTGAAGCCCATATTATGAAAAAATAAAATAAAAGAAAAGAAAAAGCCTTGCTTCCAAACTCCAAGCCATTTTATAGATTGATCCCATTATTGTAAAAGCCTCACAAAGTGTTTCTTTTCTTTTTCCTTTTTTGAAAGGGGAATAATAAATGGTATTAAACCAAAAACGAGTCATACAGAGAAGCCTGCCCATAGTTGTTCCCCATAGCCTTATCATTGATTGCTTGAATGGCAGTTAGTGAATCTGATTCAAAGATGACCCGAGGCAGCTGAAGTTCCTGAGCTAGAAGAACGCCTTTCTCTAAAGCAATGACCTCTGTTAGCTCTGCAGAATAGCATGCTTCAAGCGGTTTACATAGAGCAGCCACAACTTGACCATTGCAGTCTCTGATGATAACTCCAACACTGGAAAATCTGTCATGCTCTGATGACAGAGCTTGCAAAGTCATCCACTGCATTTTTGGCCATTTGCCACACCTGAAGAGTAGAAAGACCACAATCCTTGTGCACAATCTTATTTCTGTTAGACCATATGGCCCATGCAATGGCAAAGAAAAGCTCCAAATCTAGAAAGGACTTTTTGATACCTTGTGTGCGTAGTGGGTTTTCTGGCCATCCTCAGCAGCTTGCTTATGTAACTATAAATAAGCAAGGCTGCCATTGTAAGTAGTTAAATTTGAATCCAAAAAATCTACCTATGGGTTATTATCCTAAGAGTGTGTCTCTTGAAAAGCTAGTTCATTCTTTCTTTTCTCTAAGCAACTTAGCTTTCTAAACATCTTTCCTTTTCACCATTTTTCCTCCATCATAATTTGGTATCACTCCAAACCAAGGATGAGAAATCGCAGCTGAGAAGGGCATGGTCTATGCTTTCAGCTTCACTACCACAAACAAGGCAGTCCTTACTTTGTGATATCCCCCTGCAGTTAATGGTTTCCATTGTAGGGAGACCATTGACACATGCTCTCCAAGCAAAAATTTTGATTTTTGCTGGGAGGTTGAGGTGCCAGAGCTTTCTCCATAACGGTTTGCAAGGTTCCCTGTTAGAGTATTCTCCTTTCTCTTTTGTCTCCGGCAGATTGCCTCATACATGTTTCACCTATTTAATAAAAGAGATCCTAAGTTTTGTGCCTTTTCTTATTTCAGCTACCTAAAAAAACCATCTAACACATCACCACCACAACCAACCTTTGTCGATGCTACTAGCAAGAGGTTGCCAACGACATCAACGTTGCCGGTCACAACAATCAACCTATATAATTAAATAATTTGACATGTCGCAAGTTTATATCTGTGGAGTACAGAGTAGAATAAGAAGAATATGATAAAAAATTTAGATTTAATTAACAATCCAGAGATTGAAAAAGAAAAATAGAAAAATGCAATTATTTAGTAAATTTCCAATTTGGCATTGGTTTAAGAGGATCAAATTCATTGAGTGTTCAATTTCTTTGAGCAAAGTATTTGCTCAACAATGCTATTGCAATGGTTTCCTTTTTTGTGTCCATTGCATTCTACAGTTGATATTTGGGACTAGAGTCCATTTCCTTATAATCCCAACCCTAGAATATTCCGCTTAAATAGCTGCAAAACAAATATTGGGAATTCCATGAGGCATGAAGGACAAGGACTGGACCTAGCCAGTGGCAGCAGGGTGCTATCCCTACATGGTACATATACATATTCCACCTTGATCCAAGTTATGGTGCTTATCTAGTCTTGGACAGGGACCTTATTTTTTGCTTATAGAGATTGAGACAAATCTCAAGCCAACTACAAAATGTTTGACACCTTGATCCACGCCTCAATCAAGACCTTATGTGTACATAATGCTTAGCATTGATTTGCCAGATGACATGCCCCTTTTTAGATCTTGTAAGTTGTAACATGTCACATTTGATTTACTTTGTAAAATCTCCCGCATCTTTTGAACCCCTACCTATGCCAATGAGTAGCACAGTCACTATAACATTGGATTAGGAGAAATCAAGTGGCACAAAGTGGGAATCAACAACACTGCCACTCATTGGCAAAGGGAGGGGAGGCAAGGGGGGACATGCCCCCTTGGGTTTTAAAGAATCCCCTCCTCACTTGCAATTTTTATAAATAAAAAATTAAATTTTACTTATGGCTCCCTTGCTCGTTAAAAATAAAATAATGATTTCACAAATGCTACCACTCAACCCTAATGTGTCACTCAAACATTACCTTCTTGACCGTATGCTTTGACCTCCCCATGGAATCATTCCTTATAAATTTTTCAAGGTGTTAGTATTCCGACAACTCCCAAGACTCCATCAACAATATAGGACTTTCCTTTATGCTTAGTGATCACACTTCGTAGACCAATCTAGTTGGACCCAAATCCACAGGCTTAAACTTTTGAGTTAATTGATGTCTCTATATGTTATATTAACTTCTTAATTGAAGTCTTCTCAAGGTGTTATCATCTTAGCATAACTTTCTTTTTAAAGTTTCATAGCATGATTGGAACTTTTAAGACATGCTACACTAGAACACATCATTCTTTTCAAATATGATTGAACAAATCATATTTAATCAGTGAGAGAATGTGACAAAATCAAAAGTTCAAAATTGTGTACAGCAGCAAATGTTTCTCTTTGTTTCATTCTAGCGTTAAACCTCCTCTTGCAGAGGGCATACTAGAACATTCTATGTACATATACACAAGCTTACATGTAAACTTTATTGATCAGACATCTTGAACTATGTGGGGGGTGTTTTACATGCTCTAAATGACGATTAAGACCAAAGAAAGGCATACATTGAAATGTTAATTTCCCATATACGTAGGACCACCGAGAGTAGGATCTTGCTGGAGTCGCCATTCTCTCTCTTTAAGATACTGCAAAAGTGGCTGTGGCTCATTTCTTAGTTCTGTCACAGCACCACACCCGTAGGGGCTTGGTCTTTGGAAACCTTGAGAAAGCTTCTCCCTTCTGTGTTCATCTGCACCATAAACAAGAGGAAAAGCTGGATGCAATGGTGGGCTCTCCATATATACATTTGGATTATAAGCTATAGGATTTCCCCACTGATCAAAAACACCAAATTTGGAAGCTTGATCTTGGAAGTTTCCAAGGTTCTCAGGGGAATGACGATGAACGGGCCATGTATAACTATTGGCCTGCTCAAGATTTTGACTTTCTCTGTACTGACGAAGCCATTCAGAAGAAGTCATTCGTCGCGAAGGTGGGTAATTATCCATAAGACTCTGGAAACTATGACCATAATCAGGAGACCCATGAGTAGCAGTCCAATTTGAAGTGTCTAATGCAGCAGAGTAATTGTTTGCTTCTCTAATGCCCCCAGAGGTTTTGCTGTTGGGAAAGCTAGATTGAATGCCACTAAACCAAACAGCATCATCAGGCAATAAAGGAGCAGAAGGTACTGGAGGTGAGTAAAAAGGAGATGAGTAATTGGTGGTTGCATACTCATGCTCAAAACTAGTGACAGAATGCTCATTTTCACTAATGGAAAGCCCAGCCAAGGATTTGGAAGGTATCTCCTCAATAGGCTTCATGCTATGTTTACTAACACTAGCAGTTCCTCTCTCTCTGTCAATGCTCATACTTCCTCTGTTAAGGACCCAAGCGCTAAGTGAGGGAGGCCCAGCAGAGATGGGGGTTTCCAAAAATGGGTGTGCTGATGTATCCTTCATGAAAGGCTCCTGATGCTTGAATGACTTGTTGCCCGTGAAATTACTGATGTCAGCATGGAAAGCTAGAGGATCACTCTGGGCTGGGTTTTGTGCTATAAGTAGTGATGTAGCTCGGCGCAAGAATTCATCAGAAGGCACATGTTCATTCCCTGAATCCTTTGGAGACATTTTATCATTTGTAGAAATTGGAGCATAAAGTGGCACCGAGTTATATCTTGTGAGAGGTTTGAAGAGAATGACTTCTTCCTCTTCTGTGGCAACAGATTTACCATTCACACTGGGGTTACTTGGATTTGTGTACACGATGTGTTCCGTATATTCTTTTGTAACTTGGTGAATTGGCTGGTTTGACTCTTCAATTTCAAGATCAGAATTGTGGGACTCCACTTTTTCTGATTCATTCCTCTCTGGAGATTCATTTGACCCTCCCGTGTAAAATTTTCTTCCTGATTTATCATACAAGATCCACTTTCCAAAATCATTTGATCTTTCTGCAATCTTCATTGCAGCATTAAGAATGCGGTGAGCACGATATTTTGTTCCACTTTCAAAACTGTCCATATGTTCCCCAGGAGTTGAAAAATCTAACAAGACATGTGCACTTGCTACTGGTCCAAAGCCCCTCAATTCATAGTCTTCCCACAGAGGAGTACTATCTAGAGACATGGCCTCGACACTTTTAACATTGAAACGTTTTAGAAGGTCAACAAATGCACCAAAATAGTAAGACATAGCACTTCTACTATTTTCATCAACCCCATATGTTTTTGCTTCATCAAGCATGTTAGCCAACCACTCCACAAATACAAGCACAGCTGGTAAAAGGGGGCAAAGATCCAAGTCACTAGCCTTCAAACATCTATCAACAACACGGCCCATGAAAATGAAAGAGGAAGTCAATGCAAATTGTATCTGGAGAAGCTGTTGCGTATCACTGATATCTTTTGAGCTTCTTACTTGTGGACCATGAATTAAATTCTCAAAGGTAAAGATGAATACAGAAACAACTTGAAGGGCTCGAAAAGGGCCTGTTCTAGCTGAATCCAAACACTGATAGGACTCCAATGCAGCCTTTAGTTTTGTATCATTTAGTGCCATCAAAGCATCCAACTCTCTCATAGCAGATGCGAAGGCACAAGGGAATTCCTCAAAACTGTCTTGCATTTAAAAACAGCAAAAAACATCTGAGTTCAAGTACAAGCAGAATACATTTATGTAAAGAAGGTGTAGTATACTGGGTGTCTTGGGGAGGGGGATGTCTTGTACCAAAGATCAAGAAAGACAAAAATCATTTTATAATAAACACACTACTTATTCATATTTCAATCTGCTAGGAGTACCTGGATTGTATGAAAAAGAAACTCATAGTTCTGATAAAAAGAGACCATAAGTCTGTTTCCATGAAGCAATTGTGTATGGATTCCAACATATTGCAATTTGAAAATTCATCACTAGATTGTGATTTTCTGTGGAAATCGCTTCTTTCAGATGGTTTTAAGAAATCAAAGTGAGCCTCTCTACAAAGGGAATGCGAATAAGATGATCTGTTCTGCAATATCAAAACAAACCTTGAGAAATGCCTAGATTTTGAAGATAAGTAAATCAGAAATCAGCATGAATCTGAGGAGGACTAACAACAAATGAAAAACACCATCAAGTCTTACCCTATCAAAGAGTAAAATTAGGTTATCCCAGGCATCAGGGAAAGGTTCTTTAACAGCTAAACTCCTTACACAGTGGTACAAGGCAAGGAACTCATCACCAACATATGTTGCCAATACTGCTAACTACAAACAAACAGAGTTGGTTACACATATTAAAACCAAAATAGAAGCATTGAAAATTGTGATGTCAAATTCCATATCTTAACTATTTCTCAAGAATGTTCATATATTTCAAGATAATTAAAGAAGTGATTGATGAGAAAAGAAAAATACCTGATTCTGGGGGTTTCCACTATCTGGCCAAATCATTGTTGCTTCCAAGTAGTGGGAGGCTGCAACCGACCAGTTATGGTTTTGATCATCAGGTTTTTCATATTGTTCTTTATACCTAGCAAGATCCCCGAGACAGACTAAAAACCGATGGCATAAAAATTGGCATTTCTGCATCTTCTTTGGTTCAATTGAAGTAGAGCTACCACTTTTCTTATTGAACAATGTATCTTCGGGAAGCCTATAACATTTTCTGATTTTCACAACCAAATTTTGGTAAAATTCAGTTGCTTCTGACAGAAATGACGTAAATCCTGCTATACCTTTATTATCACTTCTCTGCACATTACCAACATTTTGTGTCGTTACCAATTTTATGCTCTCACCATTACCAGAACTTTTCTTCATTGTCTTACGAAATTCATCAATATGCTTATAATGAAGCTTCCACAAGGAATATTCAACATCTTGAAATTCCACATCTTCACGATCACTTAGAATGATTTCCTCATAACTAGAACGAACTTTGCGGTACAAGTCTTGAACATCAGAGTGCAATAAACCTTTGGAATAAATCAATGCCCACAGCTGTTTTTCTGAGTTACCAACCTGAAAACACAGCAGTTTCAAGAGTCAGGTAAAATGATGATGTCAGTGAAAGCTTACCTGTAAGAATTGAATAATTACAAGCAAATGAAGCTCCAAAAAAATTACCTCTGAGAGAAAAATCTGTTTTTCTTTATGATCTTTTAGTCGAATAGGTGAAGTAGAAGTCATGGCTAGAGTCCAAACTCTTCAAATATTGAACTTTATCTTCTTGAAGCGAAATGAATTACATTCACAGTACAGCTGACCTGATAGCAGATGATTCTATCCATCAGACAATGAGAGGGAAATTCAGTAACCAATCAACAAATGAAAAGCAAGATATCCCCGTGTTTTGGATGTATCTTTATAACTCCAGTTAAAATCTAACATTCACATGCAGAAGAAATTTATACTCTGGGATGTTATGTATGCATAAAGCACATGAAATTTCTAGAAACATTCAAATCCGATGATTATTTACTAAGTCTAAACTGCAAAATTAAATCATATAAGTGAAAATTATATTTTTCAACATTTTATGTAAATTATTTTTGTGGGATTTTGAACATAAATTGATTGTCCAATGGCACATAGAGGAAAACAAAAATAGTTAAAAAAAAAAAATTAAATATAATAAAAAAAAAGAAGAAGGAAAGGATTCACTGCCAAAGGATGGTAATGAGAACCATGATTAGAGTCATCTGAATTGTGATTAAAAAGCAAAATTTTGAGTAAAAAGACAAACCGTCCTCCAGAAATGTGAGTGTTTGACGCAAGCAGCACAAAAGTACTACAAAGACCCCATTTGAACAATAATTCGAGCAAATTGGGCCGGCCAAAGAAGAAATTCAAGAAGAAGTAATTACATAATCCATTGCAAGTTGAATATCACGAATCAATCCAAATGAAATTCGGGAGACATATGACCCATCAGTCAATGTGAAGTCAAATCTTAACTAAGCTCCACTAAATATCCAATTCACCAGGATAATATTAACAAGAACTGAACTCTTTAGCAGGTAATCCACCGACATCATATTTAAAGAACATAAAAATTCCAAACAAGCATCATACTGGTCTTTAAATAAGAATTATCAGTCAAATTAAGCACATGACACATAGTCTACTTCTCAATTACATATTCATAGCATAAACTATAACATAACTACAGATAATTAAAACAAATAAGTAGAAAGAACCAGAAGTCAGGACTTTCATAACCAAAGCTACCCATCTCAAAATTAGCTCCACCACCAACAAAAACATCAACACTTAAAGAAACCCACATCAATTAAGGAACATAGAGAGCAAGAAACAAAGTTTTTATGATCTTTGAAGATCAAAAAGAGAGAGAATTGCATCAGAAACACACACAATTGTACCAAAAAAAATAAAAATAAAAACAAAACAAAAAACAAAAAAGCGCACCTGAAGAACTAAAAGAGACAAAACGACAATTACCGAAGTCACAAAAAAGTTGGTAACTTGTGACCAAAGTTGGAAGCAGAAACCGAAAACAAAGCAGGCAAGCAACAGCCCTCAAATGGAAGAAGCTAGAGAGAGAGAGAGAGAGAGAGAGAAATGCGGGAAAAGGGAGCTGCAATAGAAACAGGACACATGTACTGTTTCAGTTGTGAAACAGACAAAGAAAAAGGTGGCTGATGATGATACTCAGACCAAGACTCCTATCTATCTCGCACCCATCCTCTTCTTTTTATTGTTCTTTGTTTTTTGTTTAATTACTATTATTATTATTATTTAAAATAAAATAAAAGACTAAAAAGAGAGAAAAAGAGAATAAATTAAAGTGGCTCGTTAATCATCATTATCATCATCTTCAGCTTTGTCTTGCCTTATATAAACAGGATAACGTGTAATCCAAGCTAAACGCCATCTTTCTGGTCCAAAACGGGAGATATATCTCTTTCGGGCAAAATATGTAATAAAATGTTCCTGTTCTAAAATTATTTAAGAAAATGTTCATGTTTTAAACTTAATTTTCTAAAAATCGAGTGTTAATAAAAAATTCAATTTTTAGAAAATCGAGTTACAGGCAATCAAACTTAAAAAATAAAATAAAATAAAAGATAAAAATAAAACTACATAGAACTCGAGTTTCATGTAGTTTTTTTTCAAATAAGTATAACTCGATTTTCGCCAAATCGAGTTTTTTATTGAAATTCAATTTTCTAAAAATTAAGTTTCAAAATAGAGGTATTTTCCTAAATAGTTTCAAAACAAGGATATTTTGTTGGAACTTTTGGGCGAAAGGGATATTTTGCCCATTTTTCTATTAGATTTGCTATTATATTACTTTTTAAAATAATTTTCTATTAGATTGTTAAAAATACATTTATAATATATGTAAAAGGATGGCATTTATAAAATATACATAACATGGTTCATCATTGTTAAAGTTGTGTTTTTGTTAGCTTTATTACTATGATAATATACGATGGAATTTCATTTTTGAGAGGAATATATATATATATATATATATATATATATATATATATATATATATATATATATATGTATGCAGGTATGTATGATAAAAGTAATCCAGTGGGGTTAGTCGAGTGGTTGCGCACTCGATCTCAAAGTGACTGTCTCAAGTTTGACTGGGTGCTTCCTAGTTCAAGTCCAAGCACCAATACGTTAAAAAAACTCCATTGGCCAACGATTAACCCCACTATGGATCTAATTGTCACAAATAATGATTAGTCTTTGATCGAAAGTTTTGAAAAAAAAAAAAAAAAAGAGCTGGTAGAGTGGTTTAGTGCTATTAAAAACTTTAGGCAGTTTTGCTGTACAGGAAGTTAGTCTAGTTACAAAGGGCTTAGCTGCACACGTGTGCATTGTATAGAGGCCGCTGGTGGGTTGTTGGGGGATGGGTCTGTCTAGTCTCTATCCAAAATACTTCCAAAAAGAAAATGGGGCCTTAAATCAGTCATATTCTCATATTTAAAAACATTTAACATGCCCTTAAATTCGTTAAGTCATGAAAGTTGAAACAAGGTCTTATTTTGCAATTGTTGAGCATTCACATAGCAACGTGGGACATAATTTACTATTTAATTATTGTAATATATTAATTTTGGTATTTAATTTGTAATTTTTGTTATTTTAGGTTTAGGTTATTTATTTCTTTATTTTTAGGTGTTTTTAATGTTTTTTTAGATCAAATTTGGTTCCTATTATGGTTAGGTATCAATTAGAAGTTATTTTAGAATATATTTTCTTGTTTGTTAAATTTTACAGTGGCCTCAAATAGGCTTCTAAGTCTATACACGTTTTTTAACAATTATTCAATCAATAAAATTCAGTTTTTCTATTTTTTGATGGATTCCAAACCCTTTCTTCTTATGGATTCAAGGAACCCTTGTGGATTCGAGATTGCTTTGAGAAACAAACGTGTTTTGTTTCTTATTTTCTAGAAGTAGACGTGTTCCGCTTCTTAACGCTTCCACTTCCCGCATCACTCTCACAAACATGTCTAACAGAAAAATGTCTTAAATTTTCACATTTAAGCTGAAAATTAACTCATATCAGTCAATCTATAAATCTATAAAATGTGTATATTTACATTGTTGCTACACTACAATAATAATGTAGCAACAATGTAAATCTACACGATTATTATTCATATTCACATGTGAATTCACTTTTAATACTCATGTACTTAAAGAGAGAGATAGATGATTTGAGTAATAAAAAATTATTAAAAAAATAATATTTTAAAAGAATGTAGTATAAAATAAACCATTTTAATGAGTGTATTTTTGAAAAGTAATTAGATAATATAGAAAAAGTAATTGTGTAATACATAGTAAATCTGTTGGATGAGAATATGAGAGAGGTCTCATTAATTTTATTTAGTTTAATTGATAAAATTTATCGTGAAATCAGGGAAAGACTAAAGTCTAAAGAGTTCTCCTTCTAAGGTGAGTTTTACTTCTAGTACGAAAAATTGAAAGAGGAGAAATAAATTCCATCTTACAAAAAATAAAATGAATAAATGTACCAATAATTCATTTATCCACCCACCACCAGTCATTATCGTATTCGCTACTTCAAATAATGTAAATGAGACGAGTATAAATTAATACTAAGCACTAACAATAGTAATGGAATGTTTTGTAACAAATTTATTAACTCTTAATCCATGCATATCTCCTCTTTAAATACTACTGTTTCTTCATCTTGCAACTTTCTCACCGCCAAGAACCTTTTCTAATTTTATTTTCCGTTGGACAATACTTTTGTACAGAATATAAGTCAAATGATGCATTTATTTTTTAGAAACAAATATACACAAAGGAGAGAAAATAAAATTAGTATTAATGATGCCTTGTGTTAAATGATGCTTTTACTTAAATGCTGGAGAAAGGGAATAGTTTCATATAACATTGAAATAATTACTTTAGACATGCTACACTGAGTAATATTTATTTTCTATTAAAGTAAGAAATGGTGGTGAAGAGGAGAATTGTTTCTAGAGGGTCAAGGTTATCCAGTGAGATGAAAAATATTAAGAGTTAGCAACTTATTTTAATAAATAATCTAGTTTATAATAAAAGTCACAAGATATTTATAATAATTAAAAAAAAAAACTCAATGTATATATCAAACAAATGAGAAATTAATAAAAGTGTTAATTTATACAGCTAATTAAGTTATAATCGAACATCCCCTTATATTTCAATATCATTGTCATAAATATTTCACTCACAATTTTGTAAGAAACCTTTAGTTTGTTGAAATCTGTATTTTAAATTTTAAAAAAAATGGGTAAAAAATAAGTTGTGAAAGGCATGTAAATACTATGTTTGCAACTAAATTTTTTTTTTAATTGGCTCTATCGATGTAAATTGATTAGACATGTGACTCATTTTAGAATTTATAATCCCCAATAACAAATTTTAACTTCTAAATTTCTATTTTTAAAACCGATCTAAAAAAGCTACAATTTAAAACAGGGATAAATATATTTTTTTTAATTTTTTATTACACAATACCATACAATTCAAAATAGGGGTAATTATACTCCCATCTCTCGAGATTTTTAAAAATGACATTCTACTCCAAAATTGAAGAAAAAAAACATTTATCTCTCTTAACATCTAATTGACCAAATTTTGTTAAGTTAATATTAAAAATATTGTGTATTAAACTGCCCTTTGCTTAAGGGTAGATTTCCAAAATTACCCTCCATTTTAGAATTAAAATATGTTGTTTTAAATTTTTAATGAAAGTGCATTTTAAAATATTAAATATGTCTTTTGCCTTTTTTTTTTCTTTTTTTTTTAGTGGATTATAGAGAGATTTTATTTTTATTATTTTTCTAGAGATAATTATAATATGCTGTTAATTTTGCAACTCAAGACTCTTTCTCCCCCCCTAATCACTTTACGCATGTAGAGGTGCCAATTCAACCATAAAGTCCTTGGCAAATTTGGAATATTTTGTTATTAATATAAATAGAAGAAATGAGTATTTTTTTTTTTCAAACCACAAGGAATGGAGAGTGTTATTGCCCCCTTCAAAATATTGCTTATTAACATATTTAAGAGGGTCAAAAATAAAATACTATTTTAGGTTTTTTTTTTTTTTTTTTTTTTTCAATTTAAGAAAATATCATAGATGGAGGTAGTGCAAAATTAAGGGGCCATGGCCTCACTCATGGACTATGGACCCCATTCCATTCCCTCTAGTCTCCACCACTAGCCAGGAATATTTGAAAATCTTTCTGGGAAAAAAAAGAAAAACGTGATTTTAAATAGTGATTAGCATCATATCAATAATATTTCAAATGCAACACTCAAAAGTAGTTGTTAAGAGCATCATTTGCAATAGTGTTTTAACTTTTAACACTAAAAAGGTAAATATTACTCTGAAATTGATGTCCAAATGCGCATTTTCCTCTTAAAAACAAAAGGACAAGGGGACGGTTATTAACACTCCATTTGTTTTGATGAAATTTTTTATTTTTTTGAAGATAAATTTTCATGTGTTTTATTATTTGGTAGCATTTGAAAAATGAGTCAAATGAAAATTATTTTAATCAATAGAAAAAGTATGACTTATATTGTAGAGATCATTTTTCATTAAATATTTTTTGGAAAACAATTCAATCTCAAGGTAAGCTAAATAAGAGAAATTAAGATATTGTTTTCTAACTCATTTAAGGTTGCTATAAAATATAAGAAAATAAAATATCTTTATAATTTTTTTTTTTAAATGACTCATTTAAAAAAAGAGCAAGATTTAGGTAGAATAGGTGATATTCCTTAGGTTCCATTTTTAAGATTCTGCTATATGGATTTTTTCTCATAAGATGAAAGTGTATTTTTTGGTTAAGTAGCCACATGACTGAATCTTAAGAGGGGAACTTAAAAAACAGCAACAGCACCTAAAGTACTATACTTAAGTTTTGTCTTTAAAAAAAATATTAAGGATCCGTTTGGATACAGTTGAAAACTGAAAAAAATTGTAGTAAAATAATTTTTAAATTTGTAAATAGTGCCGTGGAACCCATTTTTAATGAAAAAGTTGCTGAAAAGTAAGGTTTGTGAGTCTCGTGAACAGTACACAAGATCCACTTATGTGGCTGAAAAGTAATTGAAAAGTCAAATTGTGCGGCTAAAAAAAAAGCTGAAAACGCAAATGCCCAACATGGACGTGCAAACCAAACGCATACTAAGTCAAAACAAACAAAACTTCATCTCTTTTCCTTTTTTGTATTATTAAAAATCGAAATTTAAGCTTAGGCAAAATTTTATAGGTTTGCCTCTTGATAATTTTGTTCAAAATACTTAAATAAGTTAAACGTATATGTTTATAATTTATTCAGATTAACTGTGAGTATTTAATAAGATGTTAATTAAAGTTACTTAATTATGAATCGTGATAAACTCATGTGAAATTCTTCTTCTTCTTCTCTCTCTCTCTCTCTCTCTCTCTCTCTTTTTTTTTTTTTTAAATTAAAAAAAATGATCGGATTTAAATATAAAGTGTCGAGTGTCGACGGCACGATGACTGTTACATGTGAATACATTAATTAGTTTCTATGTGATGTGAACAAAATTCAAACCCACGTTAGTTAAAGTTTATCAATCAATCAAACCAACTTTTTTTTTTTTTTGAGAAACATCAAACCAACTTAAACCTGCTAATGTAAAAGCGATTATACATTCAACTTTATTTTTCTTTTCTTTTTGACATAATGTCTACTCACAAGTTTTAAAACAATGAAAACAGTAGAAAGGAAGAGAAGAAAAATGTATAAATAATTGAATGAGAGACAGTGGGTCTCACTTTGGATACTCATATCTCCCGCATGGATTATTAAGGCTATGCCTACAGTTAATATCTGCGCGCAGATATGGATAGAATCTATCGTATATGAGAAGCTTCTCTTCGACGAGGAAGATGTTGCGTACGGGCATGGATGCACATGGCTGATGACACTTATTAGGTCCCACCTGGAAAAAACTGGCAAAATAGGGAGATGTCTTTTTCTTCTTCTTCTTTTTTATTATTTTATAAATTTTTTTAATCCATAGTTAGAACTTAGAAGGGCATTTAAACCTGACATTTCGTGCTTTTTTTTTTTTTTTTTTTTTTTTAAGAATATTTTCTGATAATTTGATAGTTGAGGAGGGAACAAAAATTGACTCTGCAACAAATAAACCATTTTTTATTTGTTTTATTTATATTTTATAAATATAATAAAATTTTAATTTAGCTTGCGTTTGGATTGCGCTGAAAACTAGCGTGTTTGCGTTTTTTTTTTTTTTTTTTTTTTTTTTTTTTTTTTTTTTTTTCACGCGTTAGCTATACAAAGTGTATATGTAGGTTTTGAGCAAATTCAAGGGTGTGTAGTTGATTAGACTTAATGTCTAATATAAGAGTGAAATCAAAGGATATTGAATTTATTGAGTTTAAATTCAAAGATGATTTCAAAGATACCCTAATACCTACTTAAACACGAGTAAATGACTCTAATGTTAAATATCACATTAAGTGATATTAAAGACTCAAATGTGGTTCACCAAGTGAACAAAGGTGAAGTTAAAGTGTAAGAAGTAAAAGGATTTTAATCCAAATTTTTATTTCATGTGAAGCTCTTGTTTACCTTTTTAAAGGTAATAAAAGTGTAGTCCTAATTAAATACCCATAGTACTCTTTAAGAGAAGCGATCCTAAAGTTTAAGAAAGTTTTGTGCTTGTAAGAGATACAGCTTTCTATTGTAAAAGCTATTAATGATAAAATAGACTCGATGTTATTTAATAATAATTTGGTCTTAGTGGATCTACCTCTAGTTTCAAAACCAGTCGGTTGTGAGTGGGTATTAGTATAAAATATAAAATCTTTTGGTCTAAGGTTAATAATAAAAGGTTTGAAACAAAGGGAAAAGATATATTTTGATATCTATAAACTAGTAACTATTTGTGTTATTAGTTTGATCTTTTTTAAAACCATTCATATAATTTTAAAGAAATTCACTATATTCTATTATTACATTTTGATATATGTAATTGTAATGTGTGTATATATGCGAATTTTGGAATGGTTGAAAACCCTAATTGTGTGATTTAGAAACTCAAATTGTGGAATTATGATATCCAAGAAGTGTGGAGGTATAACCTTCAAAAGAGTCATGGACTCTTAAGGATGCTAATGTGCATCAAAGATGTGCTTGTTAAAATGTTAAATTCATTGTGATTAAATTCTGCCATGTGTGGTAGATGTCTCAAGTTTAATCAAGCACATGTGGTGATCCTATTTTGAAAGTATCTCTTTGTGAAATAAAGAGAGTACAAGTGAGTTCATTAATTTAACATTCAAGGATCAATAATGAAATATTGGATTATGTCTCCACATATAATTTGAGTATGCATCATATAGATGTGAAGTGAATTTCTTAAATAGTGATCTTGGTAAGGAGGTTTGCTTGAAAAACCTGTGGGTTTGTACTCATAATTAATTAAATGAAAGTCTTTTATGAATGAGAATCAAGTAAAGAAATATAGTGGAGATATGCACTATATTAATCTCATTTTGAGATTTATGATATCTCATTGTGTTGAGATTTGAGTAATCTCATTGTGTTGAGATTAGTGATTTCTCATTCTATTGGAAATTGTGTTATCTCATTGTGTTGAGAACTTTCTTCTTAGATTTTAATATTTTTAAAAAGACAAAGACACTCTGATTCCAATAATAAATAAAGAGATTATTGGAAGGACAGATGCACAGCTCGAGTTTGCTAGTGAATTAAGTATATGTTGCGTATCATGTATGGAACTAAACTAGATGTTGCCTTCACAGTATGTAGACTTTCAAAATTTCTAAAACTTGAGGTTGATCACTAGAAAGTACTTAATTGTGATGAATATCTATTATATAGAATATTCAAGTTTAATTCTATTATTGATGTGAGTGATAATATCTATGTCTAGTTAGATAATCACTACATGTGGGGGTGCTATGTGTAAGCATTAAAGAAATTAGGTGTATTTCTTACTCTGCTATAGAATTAAATTGAGAGCATTGATTATAATGGTAACAGGCAAGGAAAGAAATTGGCTAAGGTTTTGATAAAGTGTCATGGCCACGACCACAGTATGCCATTCCTTGTACTGTAATTGTGAAATCACAACGCGTATAATTAGGGGTGACAAAATTGGACATGACCTGCGAACCCGACATGACACGACACAAAATTAATAGGTTATGGGTTAAGAGTTAATGGGTTTGTGTCATATTCAGGTTGACACGGTTGGCTCATTTAATAAATTGGTTGGGTTAGTGTCCATCACATGGAACCTGTTTGACCCATTTAATTAAATGACATTTTACCAATATACTCTTCAAACCCTAGGTATATAAACTTCTTAATTGTTTTAGATTATTTTCTTTGACATATTATGATTGATTATATGTGATATTGAGATATATTTTAATTTTAAATTATTATTTGTAATGCAGTTACTTATTAGTTCTAATTTTTATATAAAAATATTTATTTGTTTGGGTTTTCATAATTCATATCAATTTGTTTAATACTAAAATTATTATTATTATTTTCATTTTGATAAAATCTGATAAAAGAGTCGACACAACTGACCTATTTAATAAATGGGTTGTGTTAGGGTTGAGGAATCTTAACCCGTTTAATAAACATGTCGAGTTAGGGTTGACCCATATAGTCTAATACTCATGACTCAACACGACACGAACTTGACACACAAACACGAATTGCCACCCATACATATAGTGTACATGAGTTGTATACAATGTGAACTTAGACTTAAAAGTCTAAGAAAAGAATACGTGAGGCAAGTCAAATGTGGTTGGACTAGTCCATTGCCTATGTAATTCTATATATAAAATAGGTCTTTTACCGAAGTGTGTCTCAAGACTAGGTAAGGATAACATCCATTAGAATGGGACTAAAACCCTTCTTTTAAAAGAATCACCAATAGTGGGAACCCAATCTCGAACTGATTATATCTAAGAGGTTTAAAGGGTAACAACAAGCTATTGATACATGGCTAGTAAGAGCACTAAATTTGTATCTTATTCAGGATGGATTAGTGATAGGCCAAGAATGTATTGACCCCTTTTGGTAAATTAATCAATTAATTATCCAAGTGAATTAATTAGATTCAATTGCATGCAATAAGCATGGTCGCACAAACAAATCACTAACTAAGTTAAATGTAGTGGAAAATAAATTTGACATAGGTGATTTGTTTACGAATGGGGAAAAGCACCGAGACAAAACCTTACCGGGTGAATTTAAGGTCACTACTCTCGAGAATCCACTATTATTAAAACAAGTGGTTAAAAGTAAAAGGAATCCCAGTATCTAATACCAACCTACAGTTGAACCCTTACCCCAATATCTAATTGGACTTGTAATGTAGCGACAATCTCTCTTTTTAATGCACGGCCCCCAGTACGTGACTAGCCAATGATGCACGGATCCCGGTACGTGACTAACACACCAACTTGAGGAAGATGTTAGCTGCAAAGTTCTTCAGTTCATCCAACAAAGAAGATCAAAAAGCTCATTAGTTATAAAACCCTTGGCACAAAAACGCAGTAGTTTCTACAAAGAGAAACATGAACTAGGGTAAATTGTCTCCGGTCACAATATGCATGTATTATCACTTTGCATCAAGTTGCATCATCATGAGATAGAAGCTCATTTTTGGACACAGTCCTTAGACGTTGACAACCGAGGTAATCAGTTTGCTATACCCTTGGGACATGTAGTATCTCGAATATAAGATCCGGAGTGACTACAATATGTGTACCTTTGAATGTCGTGGCAAATTGAGGTACAGGGGTATCGATACCATGTATATTAGAGTAAAACTCCTGTATAAACACGATAGGGCACCTCAAGGGTATCTCACAAAGAGATTCCCATCCTCGAGTCCGAATGACACTGGGTAGAGGAATGTCGGAAAAGTCCGACAGAATGACATGGCACATCGGATGAACGCCATGTCTCTGAAAGTTCTTAAGGAAGTCCTACTGGGCCTTCCCATCATAGAACCGAACATGAAGAAGGGGTGTATCAAAAGAAGAAGAAGACCTAGAACCAAGAGGGTTTCGAGCCGGAGTATATTTGCCCTTGGGTGCCATGTGCAGTCTATCCTAGAGAAAGGGGGAGAAAGAGAGAAAACACATCACAAACATAAGCAAAAAGAAAGAAAAGAGAGGATACGTATGCATGAAATATGCATGAACATGTGACGTGCAAAAATAAATACATCATGGGTAAAACCCAATCCAAACCTACCAGCATACATTTCAACATAATCTAACATACATCTAAATGCATGAAACATTGTTAAAATACAGCAAGAAAGCAATGCATGATCATATATTATCAAATTCACAAAGCT
Organism: Quercus robur; assembly: GCF_932294415.1. Taxonomy (NCBI): domain Eukaryota; kingdom Viridiplantae; phylum Streptophyta; class Magnoliopsida; order Fagales; family Fagaceae; genus Quercus; species Quercus robur. Next base: position 42,427,129 of record NC_065538.1, on the reverse strand, counting down.
CAACCCAAAAATTTCAAGAAAAACTCAAATACCCCAAAAAATTTCAAAAACCTCAAAAACCTAGGTCTAAAATGCATGAATGCATTTAAAGAGAAGGTTTTAGGACACTTACTAAGTAATTTGATCTTGGCAGAGGCCAAAAATGCAATGGGTGAGGAGATTTGAAAGTGAGAAAGGGTTTTGGGTCTAGAGAGAAAGTTTTCTATTGAGAGAGAAGTGAGAAAATGAAAATCGGATTGCGCCTCAGCTATATATAGAAAAACGTAGCTCGATGGATTGAGGAGCTATCAAGATCTATCAAGCACTAAATCTCGACATAAATGAATCTATTGAGGTGCTGTCGAGGATTTGTTGATGGCAAAAGTACCTCGATGGATCGAGAAGCTGTCGAGAATCTATCGGCCATACAGAAAGTTTCTCGATGGATTGAAAAGCTATTGAGACGCTATCAAGATGAATTCCAGAAAGCTCAATGGATCGAAATTGTGCTAACTTTTGTCGAGAAAAGAAGAAAGAGGGGCACAATAGATGCAAATCTATCGAGGATCTATCGAAAAGCTGTCGAGCTTGAAGAAAATGAGTTTTTCAAAGAGAGGAAAACACATAGAGATGAATGCAACAAGCAAGCTACTCAAACATAGATCCAATCAACATATTAAGCTCTTAAAAAAACATCTCTCAACAAAAAAAATGCAAAGCATTCATGATCCAAAACACACGCACACACACACTAAACAAGTCTAACCAATTTATATTTCAAAAACAAGTTATGACAGTTCAGTGAGCATACATTAACACATGTATTTCTTGTGATAGCCAAATCACATTGTACCTGCACATGTATCAAAAATAGCAAATAATTTGTGTGTTGTGTGTGAAAACATAGCACGAGTGCATAAGTGTCTCATATTATGATGATTTGAGATATGAGAAAATCAAATACACTCACACACAATCATAATTGCTTGATGGGGACTGTCACTTTCGAGGTATATCCTATAACTCCCACATCTCCTAGAAACACGCTTGCAACCATATTTAAAAGTATTTTGATTCTTTTTACTTTTATTTTTCTTTGCATATTTTTCTTTTTGAGCATATCATGCATGGGCATATAAGGGAGAGAGAAGAAATACTGAATTATGTTAAGCCACAAATATCACAATTTTGCTATGTCGAAGCACACAGATGTTATACATGATTGGTGGGCTTTAGTGGTGAGATGGTTGTTTATGCCTTTCTCTTAAGATTTTTTAATCATTCTCATCAAAAAGAGTGATATGAGTGTTAAGTATAAGAGATTACTTAATCGTACTCATCACAAACACGAGCCACAAAACTCATTTGCTTAATTGTGCATTGAGATACTCATCTAAGCTACAAGAGATATAAAGTTTAAAAAACTTTGCTTCAATGGCCATTCAAGGTACACAAGTACCAATGTACACAAACACACACTATTTTTGTATTTTTCTGATTTTTCTATTTTTATTTATTTATTTTATTTATTTTATTTTTTATGAAAAAAAAAGTAAAGCAAAACTGAAAACAAATAAACAAAAACATGTTAAACAAAGCAAAGCATAAAACTAGACTAACTCAAAACAAGAAAGCAAAACAAAATAGGTAATGCATAACCATAAGGGGAGAGAGAGAGAGAAAAAAAGTGATTAAATCACTTGGAACATTTTTCCTTCCACACTTTGGAAGAACCTTTCTTTTAAGCGAACCTTTGATCCGGTGGTGAGGAGGAAAAATTGAAATGGTTCAAGTTTGAAAGGAACATGAGGGCCTTGAGAAGATCTCCAAGAGGAGCAAATGAGGATGGAAACTGATTCTGGTTTCTAGACAAGAGCATACTATTGCTTTATTGAGTGATTAACCACTTGTAGCAATTTGGATGAGTATGCCTTGAAGCTCCCCATTGATGACAGGTATACGGCTTCTTTGGTTGAGACTTTTTGTTGTTAACCTTCTTAGTCCTAGGGTTTTTAGTCTATTTATGTTCAACTTTAAGGGGTGCTCCTAGAATATATTTACCCTTGTCTACGTTCTCATTAGCTATTTCAGTTTTAATTTCATCATTCCTAGAATTAGCATTATTAGTAGGTGAGACAAACACAGTAGTACTAGAAGAGGCAATATTAGGAGAAGAGAAATCATACCCTAAATCGGTTTTATCAGAAGCAGCTTTCTGAAAGCTTAGCATCTCATCGAGCTTTGCACTGGAAGTCCTCTTCAATTGAGCTCTAACCTGGAATAGTTCTGCTTTAAGCTTTTTTGTCTTTTCAGTAAGGAAGTTGTTCTTGAACCACAAAGCTCCTATGGATTGATTGGCTTCATCAACCTTAATAGAGAGCCCCTCTCGATCTAGCTCAACATCACTCAGCTTCTTGGTGGCTAGCCTATACAGTTTCTCATACTTCTCAAAAACCTTGTACAATTTTGCATAGGCTGTATGGATGTCATCTTGATCATCCATTTTCTCAAACTTAGAATCCACCAAGTCCTCTTCATCATCTAGTATTTTTGTAGCCCCTTCAGTAGGATCAACTGTAGTAGTGAAGGCATTTAAAATTCCCTCGTCATCACTGTCATCTGACTCAATCTCAGGCTCGGTGTCACCCAAGGTAGCAATAAGAGCCTTGCTTTTCCCAACTGACTTGAGATATGTTAGACATTCTTGTTTCATGTGTCCAAAACCTTGACATTCGAAGCACTTTGGTCCGAAGGGAATAGTGTGCTGACTACCATCCTTAACATCCTTCTTTCCTTTGTCTTGGCTCTTGAAATTAGAAGAATTGGGTTGCTTACGGTCCTTATCAAATCCTTTCGTATTGGCATTCTTCATGAACTTCTTGAACTGCCTAGTAATGTAAGATTTCATCTTGGAATCTTCATCATTAGAAGACTCATTAGTCTCATTTTTTTTGGCTTTCAGTGCCATACTCTTACTTTTGCCTCCTATCTAAGCCCAATTCATAGGTTTGCAAGTTACCAACCAACTCCGTCAAAGGAATGGAGTCAATATCCTTTGATTCTTCAATGACAGTGATCTTGGCATAAAATCTCTCAGGCAGAGACCTTAGCACCTTTCTTACAACCTTGGGTTCGGGAATGGTTTTCCCAAAATTAAAGGCTGAGTTGACTATGTCCTTTAGTTTGGTATAGAACTCATCAAATGACTCATCCTCCTCCATTTTTATCTCCTCAAAGCTGGTAGTGAGCCTTTAGAGCTTTGAATCCTTGATAGCCTTAGTTCCTTTATAAGTTGTCTAGAGAATAGTCCATGCTTCCTTAGCTGTTTCTGTTGAGGATATCTTCTTGAATTCCTCATTGGTGACCGCATTGAATAGAGCATTCAATGCTTTGCTGTTGAAGTTTGCCGCTTTGATCTTGGCATCATCCCAATCTACCTGCACTTCCTTTAACTTAGTCCAGCCAATCTCCATAGCTTGCCATACCTTCTCATTTAAAGACTGCAAGAAAGCTCTCATGCCTACTTTCCAGTATGCATAGTTAGTGCCATCAAATAAATGAGGTATAATAAGAGATTGTCCTCTATCCATGACAAACAGGGGTCAATGGATCACACAACAAAGATTAAACCTAATCAGATTATACCCACTCTAATACCACTTGATAGGCTAAGAATGTATTGACCCATTTTGGTAAATTAATCAATTAATTATCCAAGTGAGTTAATTAGATTCAATTACATGTAATAAGCGTGGTAGCACAAACAAGTCACCAACTAAGTTAAATGCAACAGAAAATAAATTTGACACAGGTGATTTGTTTACGAATGGGGAAAACCACCGAGGCAAAACCCCACCAGGTGAATTTAAGGTCACCACTCTTAAGAATCCATTATTATCACAACAAGCGGTTACAAGTAAAAGGAATCCTAGTAGCTAATACCAACCTACAATTGAACCCTTACCCTAATACCCAATTGGACTTGTAATGTAGCGGAAATCTCTCCTTTCAATGCACGACTCCTAGTACGTGACTAACCAATGATGCACGGATCCAAGTACGTGACTAACACACTAACTTGAGGAAGATGTTGGCTGTAAAGTTCTTCAATTCATCCAACAATGAAGATCAAGAAGCTTCTTGGTTACAAAACCCATGGCGCAAAGACGTAATAACTTCTACAGAGAGAAAGATCAACTAGGGCAAATTGTCTCTGGTCACAATATGCATTTATTATTACTTTGCATCAAGTTGCATCATCATGTGACGGCTCTCAAAATAATCCTTATATATGTCTAGGGTTGTGAGAAAAGAAACCCTACACAAATACACATGGATATGCGTAAAATCAGATTTGAAAATTCTAATTTCATAATTCTCAACAGATATAGCTGTTGTTGAGCTTCAACATCAAATATTATTCTGTTGAGCTATCTGTCGAGCTTTAATGAACAACATTTCTTCACTTGTTTCTTGGACAGATATGCATGACTTCAAGACTAAACTTGAACTCTTGTTCCTTGAAGTATTAAACTCATTCTAGATCTACCCAATTACAAGTAAAATGCGTTTTGTCAAAGGATTAGCCAATTTACATAACATATGTCTCTAACAATTCTCACATTTGTCCTAACATTAGTGTAGACTGTTACAATGAAATTGAGGATGAGTTTTAAACTCTTAATGAAGTTCATAAATCATAAATGTTTGTGTAACAGGGACATAAGAAGGAACTTCACCTTTGTGAACATAGGAGTGGTGCTGCTTCTAGCAAGAGTAAAAGGGTTTTCTCTTGTACATGTTCACTAAACCAAGAAGAACACAAGGCCATAATAGTGCTAACAACTTGGATTTCTAAATGTGTTGTGGATATTCTCATGTGTGTGTTGTTTCCAATTTAAGCACATAAGAGTTTTGGTTTAAGCACTAAGCCACCATTAACTCTGTTGATTTCTTGAGCAATTACACTAAGGGGAGATTTAAGTTGAAAGACACTTTCTATTATGCATGATAGAATATCAATCAAGTGAGACATATATTATTACAACCTAGTGGGGGATTACTGTATATATAGGTATATACATGGATAGGTTGTAATAATGATGTTTAAGTTTGGAGAATATTGTTTCATAAAGTTGTTAAAGTGAAAATTCAAGTTCTTGACTTTTCTAAGTGAAAATTCGAAGTTAGGCATTTTCGATCGATCGAAACTTTGGCTTGATCGATCGAAATAGTAAAGAAAAAATCCTGGAGTTTCTGGATATCTCAATCGCTGCTCGATTCCTGTTTGACCGATCGAAAATAACACACGATCGATTGAAAGTAACTTTCGACCGATTGAATATCGTGAAACAGGATTTTTCTGCAAAATTTTCTAGTGACTGTTTAGAAAGGTTGAAGAGGTTTCAAGCATTGTGAACGGTTCTATGAAACATTTTAACTCTCTATATGTATCTTTTGAAGGGTTATAACCCTATGGGTATAAACATAGGTTAATCTCCCCAAAATAGTAAGTTACAAAGAAATATAAGAAATCTTGTGAATATTCTCCAAAATTGCTATTTATAGAACCCAATAAACTTGGTTGTATCCTAGGGACAAGTTTGTAGAAACTCTTTAGCAACTTGCGAATGGGGACAAATATTGTTTAAGAATAACATTCAATTGTGCCTCCAAGTCAATCACTAATTTCTATTGACTTGATGTGTTCATTTGTTCACTTATTGTTACTCCTTGATTTGGTAAAATCCCTAGCAAAATTTTATGCCAATCGGATATTATTTACTATATAATTTATAAGATTATATTTTATATATAATTTTAAACTACAAAAACTTGCAAATTTAAATTATTTATTAATGACATAGCTATTGATCTTTAATTTTCTAGAAATTTTGTAAGTATTGAGGAGATAAGAAGAAAATATAATCTAGTGGTGAATTTGTCAAAAATATAATACAGTTGTGATATCAAAACTTTTCTAAATTGATCCATTAACAAATCCCCTAAAAATACCCGTTAATGGAAATCTTCTTCATTAATATCTTTCAAAACGAATTCATTCAACATCATTAACAAAATAATAAAATTTTTAATTCAATTGACACTTCTAATTATTTTCAACAAATATTTAATTGTTGAATTATAAATAATAATAGGGTCATGTTATTGAGTGCCTTTTAGACCATTGTCGATAAATTATTTTAAAAAAAATCCTAATATTAATTTATAAAAAATTTTCAAAACATTAATTACTTTTTAATTTTTTCATAAAATTTTTTGGCAAAAATGCAAAACTGGCCCTCTAACTTTCAGTCTTTTTCATTTCAGTCCTCTAACTTTCAGTTTTGTCATTTCAATCCTCTAACTTTCAATTGTTGTCAATTTGGTACTCCGTTAAAACTCAGTTATGTCCCACTGTTAATTGAGCCAAAATGACGTTGTTTTGGCTCTTTTTTTTTTTAATAAATTTCGGAATTAAAAGGAAAAAAAACTGATATTAAAAAAAAAGAAAAAAAAAACCATTTCAGAACCAACACATCATTTTGGAGCAGAGGAAGAAGATGACAAAAAGAAATGCACCTCATCAACAAAACTCCGATATTTAGGCCTCTCCTCTCTTCTCACAAACCCACTCGCCTCTCTCTCTGTGTACCCACTCGCCTCTCTCTCTCTGTGTACTCACTCAACCCCTCTCTCCCATTCTTCTCCCACATCTCCTCCTCAAAGCTATGGTGCGCATATTAGTACGCCTTCGCCTCCGCCTTAGCCTGAGTTTGAATGGGGAGTCGCTCGTAGTGGCCAAGGGCGATGCCCTCCAGCTTGTCTAGGCGACCGAGTCTGCGAGTTGACACGAAGTAGAGCTCGCCCTTGACCCGGTGACTCAACCCAAGGAGGTTGATTAGGTATGGGATACCATTGGGTTCGCACACGAGTGGGTAGGAGTGTTGGGTCACGTGGGTGCCCAGGAAAACAACGTCATTCTGGTCTATTAGGGATTGCATTAGGCCGTGGTTCGGAAAACCTTGCTTCAGTGTGCCGTATGTGAGGATAGAGAATCGAACCTCGAAGTCGTTGTCGTCTCCTTTAGGGAGTCTTAATTTTTTTTCTTTTTTAAAATTTTCTTTTAATTCCAAAATTTATAAAAGAAAAAGAAAAAGAAAAAAGAGCCAACGACATGGTTTTATCTCAATTAATAGCAGGACATAATTGAAATTCAGCGAAGTACCAAATTGACAATAATTGAAAGTTAGAGGACTGAAATGATAAAATTGAAAGTTAGAAGACTGAAATGAAAAAGACTGAAAGTTAAAGAATCAATTATATATTTTTACCAATTTTTTTCTAAAAAACTAACAAATATTTTTAAGTATTGGCGTTAACTTTTTCCATGGTTTTAAAAACCGAACTAGGCATCAAACCATTTTTTTTTAATTTTCAGTTCAACCCCGGTTTTAGACTGGTTTTCTGGTTTTTGACCGGTTGTTGACCGATTTTGGGGGTTTTAACTGGATTGGACTAGCTCCCGTTCCCGGTTGAACCGATCGGACCGGCCGGTCCGGTTCAATTTTTAAAACTATGACTTTTTTCTATAATAATAATAAAAATAAAATATGTAGTATCTGAAATAACCACGTCTCTTGTCCTAATAATTTAATTGGTACAAATAAATAATGACATATAGGAGTGAAGTATTGAGAGTCGACCAATAAGTCAAAGAACAAGAGAGGGTGGACGTGGGTCTACGAAGTAGTTGTTGGGTATGCGAATTGACCTGTGCCAGCCAGGTTCAAAGCTCATTAATAAATGCTATAATCCAAATTCAGTTCCAATCCACAAAGCTTACAATACATTTCATTTCCATCACCCTATTTCCTACTCTCCAGCCCTCAGATTATCTAATATATTCCTCGAGATTTGTGTAAAAATGAAGAAAAAAAAAACAAAAGGCCAAAAATATGAGATATGCTTTATGATGTTGATGGCTATTGGCGGAGAAGGCTCATAGTTTTAATAACGGGGCAAACCACTCCATGTAATTTTCATATACAGAATAGAGAAGAGGAAGAAAAAGTCCATTTTGTCAAGCTAGAAAAGTGGCGTGTATTTGTCCACTATTTCTGAGGAAAATATAAATGCTATTAATGTTGGGTTTGATTGATTTGCACCCTTGGGGTCTACTTTATAATTAATATTTGTATGATCAGACAGAGACACAACCGTGACCCGTCCAATCCTTTCATGGTAATGCCTAATGATAATGATTTTAACCCCATGTTGAAATTTGAATATATATATATATATATATTTTTATGGGAAACCCCATGTTGAATATTGTAAATCCAGATAGTGGTTTGTCCATGTAGTTCTTTTGTTGTATCCTCTATAAAAGAAAGGAAAATTAAAAGAACATATAAGAAAGATAGAGACAAGACATGGGTATATTACATTATAGTCTATATATAGTTTAAGGGTTTAACAAATTAAATCAATCCTATCAAAAGTAGCAAATTAAACTCAATAATTTTTAAAAGTAATAAATGTAACCTTATACCTTTAAAAGTAACAAATTAATTTTTAAATTTTTAGAAGTTATGAGAAATATTTAGGGCTGCCATCTCTAATTGGTCGAAGGAAGAGAGCAAGTTTCGACTATATAAAGGAAAGAGTATGGAGGAAATTACAAGGGTGGGAGGAGAAATTGCTTTAACAAGCTGGGAGGGAAATTCTCATTAAAGCTGTTGTTCAAGCCATTCCTACCTATACGATGAGTTGTTTTAAATTACCGGTAGGGTTTTGCAATGAGCTTGAAAGTCTTATCAGAAAATTATGGTGGGGACAAAGGGGTGATCAAAGAAAGATACATTGGGTGAAGTGGAGTACCATGTGTAAACCAAAGGGGGAAGGAGGTATGGGCTTTAATTTAGCTTTGTTTAATGATGCACTCTTGGCGAAACAAGCTTGGCGGCTGCTGCATAATGACCGGTCACTATTTTATCGGGTTTTTAAAGCAAAATTTTTTCCGCATTGCTCAATCTTGGAAGCCTCGGACTCTGCCAAGGGGTCTTATGCTTGGCGAAGTATTTTGCATGGAAGAGAAGTGCTGAAGAATGGAGCAAGATGGTGAGTGGGTAATGGAGAGGATATTAGCATTTGGGGTACTGCCTGGCTTCCATCCACCTCTGACCCAAAAGTTAATAACCACACGGGAATTGATTTCCTAGAAATCAAAGTCAGCACTTTGATCAATTCACATACACAAAGCTGGGATGTGGATTTACTGAAGGCTTTATTTAGACCAGAGGAGGCGCAGCTGATCAGCAGCATCCCACTTAGAAGTGCCTCGGCCAGAGATAAGGTGATTTGGCCTCATACTTAATCTGGGATATACACAGTAAAGTCAGGCTATTACTTCCTTTCTCGAGACCAAGATTTGTTGGATGGTGGAGCTTCTACTCCTACCCCTCCAAAGAAGCTTTGGAAATTTATTTGGAGCATGTCAATCCCAAGTAAGGTCCGGAATTTCTTGTGGAGGGCAATAAAGAATGCTATACCAATCAAGACCAGCTTAGTTCAGAGGAAGGTATTGATAGAGGAGACTTGTGATCAGTGCAAAATGCAACCCGAGAATGTTTTACATGCTCTGTGGTCGTATTCTTGCCTTGATGAGGTGTGGATGTCCGATCAAGTTTGGAGTTTCAGGGACACAAGGACTTTCTCAAATTTCCAGCAACTCATACTTCACATTATTGAAGCAAACATGGACCTGGAAGTGTTTTCCATGGTGGTGTGGTCCTTGTGGCATAGACGGAATCAAGTTAGAGTTGGTAAGGCTGTTCTTCCACTCGGGCAGACCTTAGCTCGGGTTCAGCAGCAATTGCAGGACTATTACCGAGCCCAACTAGTGAAATCAGCCCCACCACAGACTACTCGTCACTCAAATACTCGGTGGACCCCTCCCTCTAGTTCCACATTGAAAGTAAATTACGATGGAGCAGTTTTTCATGAAACTAATGAGGCCGGACTAGGTGCTGTTATCAGGAACAGTGCAGGCTGAGTGGTAGCATCCAGTATTGAAAGGGTTACCCTTCCTCAGACAGTGGCAGAAGTGGAAGTAGCAGCAGCTCGACGGGCCATTCTCCTTGCGAAGGAGCTGAATCTTAGCTCCATTACTCTAGAAGGTGATTCGGAGATCATTAACCGTGCCGTTCAAGACACAGAGCAGTCCTTTGCTACTTTTGGTAACCTTATTGAGGAAATAAAATTTCATGCAGATTCTTTTCTTAATTGTAATTTTTCTTATGTTAAGCGAAAAGGGAAATCTGTCGCTCACAGCCTTGCTAGACATGCGAAACATGTTAGCTGTTTAGTTGTTTGGAGGGAGGAAGTTCCCCCACCCATTGTATCTGTTCTTTTAGCCAATTATGGCTGATGTTTTCTATTAATGAAATTCAGTTTCCTTCTCAAAAAAAAAAATTCAACCTCACTTTATTTATTGAAACTACATTGTATTTGGAGTTTTAATATTTAATATAGGCTGAAAAAGTAATTGGCTACTTTTAAAACTATAAGACATAATTTAATTTTCTTTTTGAAATTTCAGAGTTTAATCAATTATACTCTTAAGTTTTAAGGTTTAAAATATTTTTTTTTCAAAGAGATAAAAAGGGTGCAAATTGAATGATGAGTTAAGAATTTTGTATCTTAACTTGCACTTTCTAGTATCTACAATAAGTAAATTCTTCATTTCAAATTATCAAATTAAAAAAATTTAAAAAATTAAGATTCTCCTTACTTGGTAGTATGGATTGATAAAAAGAAACTATATTATGCTTTAAAATATTAGTATCGTATTTTTATATAAGTAAATAAATATTAGTTAGATGCAAATGGGTCCCTTATGTCGATTTCTCCCAAAAAAAAAAAAAAAAAGAAGGTCCCTTATTAGTTATTACGTAGCTTTGGTTTCATTGATTTTGCTCCAATTTTCTATTTTGGCGGGCCGCGGACCCGAATAGAAAGTTCATCATTTTCCCTATTTTCTACATTCCTTTTTTTCCACATACCAAACCAAAAAATCTCTCGTCCACTCTTCATTATCCTTTTATGTTTAGACCCAATCAATTATTGCAATCCTGCCGTCTATCCTCCAAAAAAAAATCAAGTATTGCAATCAATCATACAAAAGTGTAGCAAAGCCAATAATTAACTTTGATGAATGTTGAATAGTGGGTGTCACTGTGACTGGGATTTGGGATGAGTATTGACCATTGAGTAGATCCTTATATCATTACAGGTGAGAAGTCTTTTTCTAAAATTATTAAATGGTATCATCCTTTTCATCTAAGTACATAACATGGCATCAATCATCTATACATCTGTCATGCTTGTCACCCATCACAAAACCTAGCATGCATCTAATTATGCATATCATCACATTACAAACCCTAACATACATCTAATCATGGCATTGCCTAACACATCATCCATGGTAGCAAGGAAACAGGGAATAAAGATAGGCATGACAATCAAACATAGGTCATAACACATATCCCAACTTTTAGACATGAAACCAAATATCACACAAACATATTACATCATTAAAATGCATGTTCATACCAATGCATGACCTCACTTACCTTGTTGCAACTTAGCACCTATGGCATTATGCATGAACAAGTGAATGTGTGTTCATAGCATTGAAACAAGAAGACACAAGATAAACTCTAATTCTAGCATGTGAAAGGCAAACAAGCAATTAAACATGTGAAACAGAAGCTTAAAACCATAAATACATTAAAAAGAGTCTAAACAGAAGTATTACATGTGAAAACAGAAACAAAAATAGATAAAATAAAATTAGGGTTTTCGGGCAGGATCATGCGCACGCATAAACAGAGCACATGCGTAGGCAAGATTATGCGCATGTGAGTTTCAGCCCAAAAACCCTAGAAACACAGCAAATAGAGAAGGGCTTCAAAACACTAAATCGAACGTCCTAACATGCTTTAAAACATACAACTATGTAAACCTAAAATATATAAACATATTAAGCATAAAAACAAACAAAGAAACAAGATTAAAAGTAGAGAAAAGAGAGAAAAGAGAGAAAAGAGTTTAGAACTCAATACCTCAAAACAAAAACTCCTACGCTTGATTTTTTTCCTTTCCCCTTAGTCAAATCTATTCATAATTAACCAAAAAAAAAAGTGATTAGTAATCTTAAACTCGAAGATCAAGGCCAGAAAAGGCCTCAATAAAAAGAAAATTGACTTGATGATGTTTTGTGAAAAATTTCCTCTTTGATTCACTATTTCTAGTGAATTTTAGTGTTTTTTCCGCGAGATTTTTGTGTGTTTTGAAAAGGTATGGCTATTTATATTGTGAAAATAAGGGTTTGGAATGACTTACAGATGATGTGGAATTCATTCCAAACCTCTATATTAATGCAAAAACTTGCCTTATTATATCTTTGAAATTCACCATGCGTGCACAAGATTGTGCCTGTGTGCGCATGCAGAAAGCTGCGTGTGAAGGTGATTCTTACGTGTGTACAACGAGGGTTTCCTTGGCTTTACTCAAAAACGGATCTATTCGCTCATTAAAAGTTATAGTTTCCATTTTAACATTTTTCAAGTCAATTTAACATCTGATTGGACCCTAAACCAACATTAGGTCTTAGAATTCAATATCATTGGGGAACAAGGGCCCGAGTCGCAAGTGGTACAAAATGCAGTGTTTATAGCTTGGAATATGGCCCAAAGGCTATCAGTGAAGTGTGAAAAACTCATTTTTGCTCAAGGTCTAGATTGCATCCAACATAGATTATAATAAGGCCTCAATAATACCTCTTGCAAAGATATGTTAGCACAAAAGATGGCCCACCACAATAAGTGTTTAAATAATAGTCTAGTGGTAAACAAGAAAAGCGTCCAGTAGTAGATATCTAGAAAATTAATTAATGTATTCGCATAGTAAAAACTATGCATTTCCTCCATAGTTGGTTAATATAAAAGTGAGCTCATTATAACAAGTACACAAGAGAAAAATGGTGTAGCAATAAATATGACAAACCTTTAGTAGTAACGTTTGATTAATAAATGTGTTTACATGATAAAAATCGTATATTTTCCTCATTATCATTAAGTCAACATAGGAGATAACTTTCATAGTATCCAAGACATTATAGCCTTCACCATAATAGCAATAAACAAGGATTAAAGGGCTTCATAATTACAAGTAAAAGAGGAAAATTAGGATGGAATGAAGGGAGAGAAAGTGTTCTTAGCTTGGTACAGCAAATATTTAACCAAGGTTCTTATGCCCATGTTGGAATATGTGGAAGGATGTATGGTAAATGATGGAAACTATTCTTACATGAGTGAGTGAGTAAAGATATGGTGATATGGGAATAAAATGGTAAAGGAATTTGGCTATTTTTTGCCATGGTGGTGAGAGACTGATTGTAGCTAATCATGAGACCTTTATGGTGTGGGGTTTTGTTAGAAAATAGAAGGAATGTTTGTGAGTTGATGGATATGGGCTTTTATGAACTAGAAAATGAACTTATTTCTGAATTAAGGGCTAAAAATAACAAGATTGATGGAGACCTTGAGAGGATTTCATCCTCACTTGGTGAGTAGATGATACTTTCTTTTTATGGTGAAACTTAGGGGCAATTAGCAAAAGCCAAAAACATTGGGTCTGATTGGTAAGGGAATTTTTAAAATATTCATTATGAGATTTGGCCAAAAATAGTGTGAGCTCCTTTTTGAATGTTTGTCTCTTTTGGGTAATGTTAGATGGAGCTAAATTTTAGACCATCTAATCTAGGATTTGGCCAAAAATGGTGTGATTTGCTTTTGAGTATTTTATCTTCTTTGAGTAATGTCATTAAGTGTTGAGATTTGGAGATTGATCCCAGCCAATAAGATCAAGACAGATATGGGGCTAAAACTTGGTTGCGGCAACTAAATTTTGAGCTTCAAAGAGTAGGAGCTATCACCCCAAGCTAGGTGTCAAGCTTTTAACCTACTTTAGGGAGCTCCATTGGAGATCTTTTTATGCTCTCCAAACCACATTTCCCTAAATTTCCCCTTTAAGAATTCATGGGCTTGGTTCATGAATTAGTTTTTAGACATTTTTAGTACTTCAGAAGCTAGTTTGCTGAAGTTTGGATGATTTGGTTATGGCTTCCTCTAGCGGTAACTAAAACTTAGGGAGGAAGAATGACATTTATTGTATTTCAACTTTTTGATGTCAGCCCAGCCCTTGAGTACTGTTCACGTCTGAAATGGTAGTGGCAGAGAGGCTGATGAGACAGGTGACTAGCTCCTAGTTTGGTTTGGGAGCTTGGTTGCTTCTTAAGGTGCTCTCCAACTGAAGATAGAACTGAAGGGAGTTCTCTAGTTGGGTCAGTTTGTACACATGAGTTGTTTTGGTTGAGATTTCAGGTTGGGCTTGCCCATGATGGCTAAGTATTTTGGTGTGCTTCTGACTTGGTAGTTCTCTCCACCTGGGCCAATCCTTTACTTTTTCATTGTGAGCCCTACAAAATGGACAAAGCTACCATATATTGCCATGAATTTTTATTCCACATGGGTTTTAGTTGTTAGTAAAACTGAAATGTATTCATGAGCTTTAATATTTATGATTGGTCTTGGGTATTAATTTCCATGGGTTTTAAATAACAATTTGTATAGTTTCTCATAATTTTTGCATGGATTATTTTCTAAATGATGTTTTCTCTGGGGATTTTAAATAATAACCTCCAATATTTCTTGAATAATATTTACCATAGGTTTTAATAGAGGCAATATCCATGGGTTTCAAATAAAATATGGTAACGACCACTATAATGGAATAATGTGATATTCTTATGGGTTTTTCTATAGATAATCATAATGGGCTTGTATGGTGAATAATTACCATGAGTTTTGGAAATAAACATTATGAATGTTGTGATATAAGATAAATAGTGACCATGGGTTCTTATATAATTTCCATGGGTTTATAATATGGTATGAAATAAATAAATTTCAAGGGTTTAAGATAAAAAATCATAACTTTCCATGGGTTTTTATATTAGTAACACACAAATTTATAATTTTCCATGAGCTTGATATATGTTTCCATGAGTTTTGGAAAAATGAATAGTGTTACATAACATAAATAATTATCATGGGTTTGTAATAAGGTATGAAATAAATAAATGTCAGGGGTTTAAGATAAATAATCATAACTTTCCATAATCTTTTATCTTAGTAACACAAATTCATAATTCTCCATGAGCTTGATATATGTTTGCCACAGGTTTTGAAAAAATGAATAGTATTATGTAATATAAATAGTTATCATGGGTTTTATAAGATAGATTCCATATAATATTATAGTAATAAGTTTAAGAACTTAAAGCATTTTTTATCATTGGACTTTAAGTGAAATACTTATGATATAGTATTTTGCCAAGTATTGATAATCTTGGGCTTTTTACTAAATAGTGCCAAGTAGCTAGCTGGGGCTTTTAAAAGTGCTAATGTAAATTGAGCTTTTGATATATTGTCAATGAGAATTGGATTACTGAAATATTGCCAAGCATAAGTAGCCTTAGGTTTTAAAAAGAATGGGATGTGTGCATTGGGCTTGTAGGGCTGGTTTTGGGCTTAGCTAAATAATGATAATAAAGTTGGATAAAATATGAGTTTTTTTGGGTTTTTTGTGATAATTTATATCGTGATCCAATTTAGATAATGAGATATGAAATATTTGTGGGCCAATGGGATAAGAAAAATTCATGGAGGCCCAAAATAATTTGAGTGATATTTTAGTATTTTTTGGTGAATAAATAAATGTAATTAAATAGAATTCGAGAACATGACACAAGTAAAAAAATTGTACCTCAACAATGTTCTCACTGGGTAGTGAAATAAATTTAAAAAACTATTTAATTATCTTTGATTTAAGATAATTAATTAATATATAAAATTTATAAATGATCCCAAATAATATTTGGCTCTAAAATGGCTAAAAATATAATTCAAAAGTTAGATATTTCTCAAAGGATAATTAGAAAATATCCAAAACTACAAAATAAATAAAAATTAGATCAAATCAAAACTTTGAGTTAAGGTGCCGATCGAAACTTTGACTAGAAATGAAAAGTGCGGATCAACACTTAAAAGAGGGGAAAATTCACTTACGGGATAGATTCAAAGGTGAACTGAATCTTGAAGAACATTCAAGGTCATTATTGAAATCGATCATGCATACCTCAAACCGAAGTAGAGTAGATCAAAATTCTTGGTTGTTGATGCATGAAAACATGTTTGTGATTGATGACATGGAATGAACATGATGAATATGTTAAGTATGAAATTAGGGGCTTCCATATGATAATATGCTCCAATCTGTTTTCAAATCTCTATTCCTTTTTCTTTTTCCTTTTTTTTTTTTTTAATCTGTTTTATTGATTATAATATGCTGTTTTTCAGTATATGATATGTTTGGATGTTGTTTGCATGATATGACCACAACCATTATATTATAAAAGACCAATTCATCGGGTAGGGTGAGTGTCTAACATTTTCTCACTTTGTGGTTTAGTCTCTGATCTTAAATCATTGGTTTTAGACAAGGTCTTATTAATGTGGTATTTTGTCTTTTAGAATTTAATTATGAAATCAAAGACATGTAATTACTTAGACTGGAACAAAATTAATGTAATTTTTCCTTTTATATTTTATAAATGTAAATTTATAACTCGAATAAAAAAAATGAGTTTTTTTAAAGGTTTTTTTATTTATAAAAATTTCAATTTAATAAAATAAGTAGTAATTCTATGTAAAACCTTCCATCTATAGGATCAAATGTCATCATTCTAATAGTTCATTTGAGAGAAAATTAACACGATCTCACCCATTCACACCTATTAATTAGGCCCACCCCAAGTAAGGGTCGTTATTTAAAAATCATTTTTCCAAAAAGAGAGGGTTGCTGGAAGGAACAATTCTAGAACGGTAGAACCTCAACTAGAGGCCTACTACGGTTTGAATTGTATCTGTGTTTGAAATAGAGCCCGATGAAACATGGGCCTCACAACTCTGGCATGAGCAGCCCAGCCCAACCCAATAGAATGCACCATTTAAAAATCAGTCTAACACATAACAATCTCTTAAGGTTTTTTTTTTTTTTTTTTTTTTTTTTTTTTTGAAACCGACAACCTCTGAAGTCAGTCCCCTGCTTCGTATGTGAATAATTATACCATGACAATATATACTATATATAATAAAATTTAAATCCTAAAATTTTTTGTTGATTCTATTATTTAAAAAAAAAAAAAAAAACGAAAACATTATTTTGGTCTTTACATTTTGGTAGCAGTCAATTTGGTAGCTCTTATTTTCAACTTGTAACTAATTTGGTCCCTACCGTTAACTTTCTAACGGAAAATGCCTACGTAGTAAATGGTTTGCATTGTTAGTACATACGTGGCTATAATAATAATAATATAAAATCAAAGAATTAAACATTAAAAAAGCCACCTGAAAGAAAAAAAGGCCACATCGGATAAAATATTCTGAAAAAATTATTTGAATGAAAAAAAAAAATCAAAGAAAATGGAGTTTTAATAAACTTCAATTATTTTTTTCCTTTGTATTTGTGCACTTTCTTAACTACCAAACACAATACCCAGCAAGCAAGAAACAAGACACAAATCACACATTCACACAGTTATCAAAACTATACACAGATCCAACAAGAAGCATTTGTGTTATGATCATATTAGTGTTATAAAGCTCAAATTAGGTTTAATATTATGCAAATCTTGATGATGCCAAAATCGTCAGTTTGGGTTACTCGCCCAATCCGAAGTATTAGACGATCTTATAGGACCTACAAGATAAAGAAGAGATAGATCGAATAGACTACTGGGTTGTGCCCGGTAAGGGAGCCTCCGATGCTTAAGTTAGTATCAACCCATATTTTTCATATTTAGATAGTGTTTTGTAGTAGCTTTTGACGTACCTTTGCTAGTAAGATAGATTGTCCATTTTATAGGTGATTTAGGTAGTTGTTGTACATAAATTAGGGTGATTATTACCTTGATTGTAACGTTCTTTGTCTTGATGAGAGTTTAAGACCTTTGATGGTCGTTATTGAATGTGTTGAGCGGTTATCTTTGATGGCCTACTAATGATGCAAGGTTGTCCATATTAATGGACGACCTAATGATTTTTCTGGACTCATCAGTTGCCTCCCCATTCCCAAGTCTGATTTTGCTTTATGCTGATCAGGCTTAGGGAATTTTCTTGACTTGTTCAGATTCAGGCTTCTTTATCATCAACTACTTTCTTCTTCAGGAATGTTAGTATTTCTATGACGACCTCTTAGTATCTGCCTTTTAAAGGTCTTTTTGGACATTCGAGGGATCATAGCTTGAAAGTGAGCTGATTTCTTTGGACGAACATTTTTATCACTGTTGAAGAGTAAGGTAATTTCTTTAGACGACCATTTTTTATCATTGCTACGGAGCGAGGTGATTTCTTTGGACAACCATTTTTTATCACTGCTGAAGAGCGAGGTGATTTTTTTGGATGATCATTTTTGATCACTTCGATGCTTCTTCTTTCATTCATTTTCTGGTTGTCATGTTTGATATTCTTGATTTGTGTGTGACTTGCATTTGTGTGAGAATCCTTGTCTGCTTACACTCGTCTAAGGGTATTTAGTCGCTTAGCCACTTTTAGGTGACTTAGATCTAGTTACAGAGCTTCGTCATTTAGACTTCATCAGCGATTTACATCGGTCTAGCGGAATCTTGTCCTTTATTTTTTTGGTGACTTGCATCCATTTAAGGAATCTTGTCACTTAGGCTTCGTCAATGATTTACATCCGTCTTGGCGAAATCTTATCACTTAGCCATTTTTTGGTGACTTACTTCCATTTAAGGAATCTTGCCACTTAGGCTTCATCAGTAATTTACATCCGTCTTGGTGGAATCTTATCACTTAGCCATTTTTTGGTGACTTGCATCCATTTAAGGAATCTTGTCACTTAGGCTTCATTAGTGATTTACATCCGTCTTGGCGGAATCTTATCACTTAGCCATTTTTTGGTGACTTACATCCATTTAAGGAATCTTGTCACTTAAGCTTTGTCAGTGATTTACATCCGTCTTGGCAGAATCTTATCACTTAGCCATTTTTTTGGTGACTTACATCCATTTAAGGAATCTTGTCACTTGTTGCTAGAAAGATTCCTTGACACTATGTCGTTTTGGACCCTTCTTAAGGCTATGTTGATATCTGCATTAAGTAGCACATGCACTTGCCAAGACTTTGTTAAACAAGAATTTTAGAACAATTCATAAATAATAAGTTACCAATAGCCTAGGTGGACCTTTTTCTTATTTCCTTGTAATCCTAGAGTTTTACCTCTTTTGTGATATGTCTAGTAATGCGTACATTTTTGCATGAAACCTTACTAGGTGTAAATTTTTATAAACGAATATAAAAGAGACAGAGATAAATGTGTTACCTTAAATGGCGATATTATTTTGTCACATACCTCGATCTTTTTATTGTTGGGATCTTCTTGAGAAACTCTTCCCTTTTTAAGATGACGAGCTCTTCCCTTTTCAATTTTTTTTTATTTTTATTTTTATTTTTTTTTATAGCTCAACATGATACTTCATGTCTAAGGCCTAGATCTCTTTTGCTTCAATTTTTGAAGGCGTAAAAACTAGGCCACGTTTTTGCCCCCGCTCAAACGTGAAAAGTACAATTCTCGTTTGTTGACAACTAGAGGAATGGTCTTTCACTATTGGAACCTCTCTTCTTCTTTTTTTTGGCATGCTTTGATGACTATGGTCATTGCCATTTGTAATAGCAATTTCCTCTTCCTTCTTCTTTAATTGTACACTTAAGTCATTTCAATAGTGCTAGTTGAATGACAATGTACAAATGTGCAATTGCATGCTATACAAGACGAAGTGCATTCTATATGAATCATAGAGAAGTATAAGAATTGAAGCTATTTGACTATATGCTTCTTTAAACTGGTCTTTGGTAGGTGCTTGCACTGTATATGATTTTTAAAACAATTTAAGAAGATTTTGGTGAGTTGATGGAGATAGCGGAAATTTATTGAGACTTAAATTCATGAGCATATTGTGAACACGATCATCTAGCATTTTAAGTATAGTAAACTTAATTGAACTTCTCAGATTCATGACGATGAAACATATGCTACTAAAAATTGATTGTGATAATTGTAACAATTTTATAGCAATATTTTCAACATGTTCTACATAAACATTTGTAATAATCATGCAAGCTAGATATTTATTTAGTTTCAATAAAATGATCTCATGGATAAAAAAGAAAGAAAGAAATGAGTTACCTCAATAGAAGACCTTAAATCTCAATACTATTTTGTGAATACCTCGGTCTTTTCATTGTTGTAGTCTTCTTGACGAACTCTTCGTCATTGAACTCTTACTTATAGAGCTCTTCTTTGTTAGATTTGTACAACCCATAATTTACAGGAGTTAAACTCGGCATTTGTGATATAGATGGAATTTTCACAACTTTTAGCTATATTTCTATTTTCTTTTTAAGGGTTTCTCTTCATCAAATTATGAAATCCTCTTAGAAAATTTAGAACATCTGTTTTTTGCATATCTAAAGTTAGTAATCTAGCAAACCTCTTATAGGTTTACATATTATACAAAATTTTGGGTGAATTGATATAGCTTATGTCCAAACAATATCATTTCATGTAAGAGTATAGAAACTTAGTGAGAATTAAATCCACACTTAATGCCATGCAATTGAATAGAATTGTCTTATTTTATGTATGAAGCACATGCTCTATAGGCAATTCAGCCATTTCCACTTTTTTCTTGGTTTTGGTGATAGTAGAATAATAAAAGAAATGGATGGACTTAAGATCATTTGATCGGCTAGAGATCAAAAGTTTAAAATAGGTCACACTAGCTAGAGCAGATATTACTAGTCAAGCCTTTTAACTTTAGCAAGAAAGTATCTAGCCTTTTGTGTCAGTTGTACATGTTTGTACTAATCTTGTAATTTAGCAATTTGCCTTTCCAACAATTGTTTTCATAACCTATTCTCATGCAACTAAATAACACTTGGCAAAGTGTTTAAACTTTTTAAAGAGTGTTGGAATTCGGTGTGTTTAATGACATTTGCCATTATGATAAACAGTCATCATATTTATCATAGTAAACAGTTATGATCTTATTTTAAATTTATAGCTTGGTTTTTATTTGGCAATAATAATATTTGTCATTATGCCTAAAACTTGACTTCAAACATTGTTGCAAATACTTAGAGAGCTAAAAGTAAAAGAAAATTTTAAATTTGACCTTAAGGCCCAAGAACTGGGCACCATCATTTATGTATTTTGTTCTAGCTATTTGAAGATGTAGATAGATCCAGAAGGTTTGCCCCCGTTCAAACATGAAAGGTACATTTGCTGGTAAGAAAACTTGTACGACATTCTCAACAGTTGTGCCTATGCCATGACCTTTTTCTGCCGGATGATTTTTCTTATGTCGAGCCTTTGGTTGATCCATTTTGTCAAGCTTTACCAGGCTCATTTTGCTCCAAAAAATACTAACAAATTAATAATCTCAATTGTTCTCAAATGATGAGCTTAACAAAGAGTACATGTCATTCTGTTTAATAGAATCACGTGGAAATAATTTGATACTATTTAGTATTTAGAGACAGTAAGCTATGCTTGTATATCATATATGTGAGTAAGTACTTACTCTGGTGATGTCACTAGTGCAAGCATAAAATAAAAAACATTGTACTTGTATAGCCGCTTTTATTGAATTATACATGTGGATTGTGACACCGTGAGAGTCCCACATTTTTCCCTTTGAATGCTCAAAGCATGATTAGGTATAGATGGAACCATTTAAATTCTCCATTCTCAAAGTCAAAGCAACATATATTTATACATGGAAAAATTTGAATAGTAAATTTTGTTCATTCTATTGTGGAACATTTTAAGATACAAAATTTCATAATATTTTGAAAATGATTTATGCTTAACTATTGCGGTAATCTTGTAACGACTGAATTTTATAATTCTCTAGGTCTTTCAACCTCAGTCACACCTTGCATTCACTTTGAAAATTATTCTGTGTGCAAGGCTGAATACGTCATTCATGCATTTTATTCCTAAAGGTTTCTTTTTAAATCTTTTTGGAATTGTTCCTTGAAAAACATAGTTTCATTAACCAAGTGACGGACTAATAACTCATGCATAACCGGCTGTAGAGCATTCTAACCATGTTATGCATTTTCTACTATACTTTCGCCACCAATAAATACACATATAAGTTTGGGGGATGGCCTTATTTTGTGGCTTTATTACCCGTGAATATCAACTAAGATATTATCAGGGTACCATTTATTTTTCTTCTTTAGTGTACCATTATTCTAATACCATAAAGGGACACAAACATTCTATTTTTGTTTTAGTTATAGCAGGAGCCATTATTAGGATGTCAATTACGCCATAATATATGTAAAAACAATTAATTGAAATTGTTTCCTAGCCTTACCATTCACGGTTCAAGGCATTTTCATATATAGCATAGTTTGTAACATATTCAAAATTTAAAATACAATTCGGCCTTACCACATCTATACACAATCAGATATGCTTCTCCATGCAATTCGGCCTTGACTCTTCTATACAAATCAGATATGTTTCTCCCTTATCACTTAGATACAAAATTAAATTCAATTCCGTCTTATCCTAATCCTATCTCAACACAATCCAAGATTTGTATTTTGAATACTACAGCTGTGATACATCAGTGACACTAGCTACGAATGACTTAGCTGCTATCCTTGGTGACTACAGCTGTATCCTAAACAACATATAATTATATTTGGCTTTAATGGCAAGGACCTCAAAGAGACCGGTTTGACTGATGCAGTTTATAACAGTCAAGGTATTCATAACCTTTCCTTTTTTTTTAATGCCTATATTTAAGATCACAATTTTGGTAAGGTAATTATGTTCTATTGAAGTTTGGTTCCACCTTTCCTGCAAACTAAAAACAATGGGGAGCCGGTGAAACTGAGAAAGGAAAGTTCTCCTATAGTAATTTCATCATAGTTGACTTGGGTGGCTGAAAATTATATGACCACCTACAATCACTTCTTTTTATTTTTTAACAAAAGGATATCTAATAGAATAAAATCCTTTGTTATATTTCTAAAGTTTTAGACGAGGTTATCATTTCGTTTTTAGACTTCTAGTATTCTAGATCTTTTAACAAGATGATGTAAGACCATATAACAAGATGAGAAACGACACATCTTACCTTAAGGCCTAGGAGCTGGGCCATTCCTGCGAGGTCTACCAAAGTCGCTCAATTTCTGTGGTTGTCGTGTGTACTGTGTCATGCCTAGAAGGTCACAGGTTGTGAAGTTCTTATGTCACCGTCAACCAACCCAATCATGTCTTGTGGCTGGGAGTCACACTTTCATTGGTAACGGCATCATTGGAGGTGTCTTTCCACCAGACATTCAAGCTAGAGGCCAACAGATTTGAGACCTTGGATCTAGGCTCTCTCATCATCGTCTATTCATTTGGCTGACAATTCGTGTTTTAAAGACGATGGTGCCTTGGTAATATCTCTTTATCTTTCCCATCTCGACCCAATTTTAGATGACTGGATATGGGCAGAGTAAAGAGATGATCGTTGAGTCTCATCCCATGAGGTACTCTAGATTGAACCGAGTGAACCCTTTGTTACAGGAAGAGTTAGATGACTAATCGCCCTTCCCACAGACGGCGCCAAACTGATGATGCCAAAATCGTTAGTTTGGGTCACTCGCTCAATCTGAAGTATTAGACGATCTCGTAGGACCTACAAGATAAAGAAGAGATAGATCGAATAGACCACCGGGTTGTGTCCGGTAAGGGAGCCTCCGATGCTTAAGTTAGTATCAACCCATATTTTTCATATTTAGATAGTGTTTTGTAGTAGCTTTTGACGTACCTTTGCTAGTGAGATAGATTGTCCATTTTATAGGTGACTTAGGTAGTTGTTGTACATAAATTAGGGTGATTATTACCTTGATTATAACGTTCTTTGTCTTGATGAGAGTTTAAGACCTTTGATGGTTGTTATTGAATATGTTGAGCGGTTATCTTTGATGGCCCACTAATGATGCAAGGTTGTCCATATTAATGGACGACCTAATGATTTTTCTGGACCCATCAAATCTCATTGTTGCAATACTGGCTACTCAGATTTTTTCTTCTTCAACAAATAGAAGTCATGTTGAATCACAAGTACCGATGCAACAACAAACCCACTCCTCCAATCACAATAACGGTTATTTGAACTCTCAGATTTGAACAATTCAAGGGTTTTCAAAAGATGAACAATTCTCAAGCATGGTGTTCATTCCTTTAGCTTATCCCAATCGCTGAAGTACAGATAAAGCTTCAAAGTTTTCAAACTATTCGCTCTGATAATAAGCGGACTGAAGCACCGATAATGTTTCAAAGTTTTCAGATTACTGTGTTGCTTGTTGGGTATAGTGTTTGGTAGCTAAGAAAGTGAATGAATACAAAAAGAAAAGAAAATAAATTGATTCTTTTTTTTAATTCATTTTATTTGATTTTTTTTTTCAATTAATTTTTTCGGATTTTTATTATTTGACATGGCCTTTTCATTTTCATTAAAAATGCTTAGGTGGCTTTTTTAATGTTTAATTATTTGAATTTAAATTATTATTATAGCCACGTGTGCGCCAACCATGCAAACCGTTTACCACGTAAATATTTTCTGTTAACAAGTTAACGGTAGGAACCAAATTGGTTGTGACCCCAAAATGTAGGGATCAAAATAGTGTTTTCGTCTTAAAAAAAAAATGGTTATACCAAATGACTATTTTTCCATTGCGGAAAATGGATACTTTCTTTGCATCAAAATATTGACTACCCGTAATAAAAAAACATGGCCAAATTTACTTAATTACCTAATAATTTGGGGTGATTTTAAATTAAAACTTAGAATTAAAAAAAATTAAAATCATGAGCTTTTCAACATTGTTTAATTTATGCCCTCAACCAGGTTCTATTAGCTAATAGTTGTGTCCAAAACTTTTTGATTGATCCAATTGCATGTGCTCTTCTTTTTATTATTATTATTATTACTATTATTCGTTTTTATGTCATGTGGTGTACTATAAATACATTAATTAATATAATTTCTCTAAAAATTTTACTTACAAGAATTTCTAGAAATTTAAAGTTTTACTAGTTATTTTAAATTATTTTAATAATCTATATAGTCTTTGGTTTTGAGAAAAACTTAAAACTTACACGGTGTACATTTATCACTTCAAATAATTTTTGTTCTTCTAGTTGTACTATTTATTTTATTATTTAATTTTGATTATATTATTAAAGAGGTGAGTTCAAATTATATTTGGTATAACACATTTTTCAAACTATAGATTTTCAATAGACATAATAGGTTTTTTTTTTTTTAAAAAAAAAAATTCTCTATTAGCAAACAAGGGTTTTTGGATGCAACTCTTCCTAAAAAACCAAACAAAGGATGGTTTCATTTGAGTTTGTTTAATTGCATTGAAATGAGCTTTTCTTTCGCACCTTATGTGTGATTGGCTCATTAAAGCATGTTTTGAGCCAAAATCCAAAGATCCTTAATTTGATACACACTTCAGTCCCTTTCTCTTGTTATTCTGATTGAAATTTCTGTTTTATAGATTTTGGAGGAGAAATTACAAACTTAGATACTTGGAATGCAAGATGGTCTTCAAACTCCCGGGGTTTGTTTCATTTTGTTTATTCTTTCATATTTATTAATTTTGCATGAAGTTTCAATCTTATTAAAATGTAACTAATCCTATATTTTGGAGAGTTTTAATTAGGATCCAAATTCTTGTTTCATTTGTTGAAACAAGTAGGAAGGGAAAAAATGTGTTAGGGTCATATTTTCTATGTAATTGGCTAATCTTTCAACAAAATGCACTTTACCTGTAATTGGGTAGATCTAAGTTGGGTTTAATGTATTAAGAAGTATGTTGTTCAAACATATCAAGTAGTATCATTAAAGACATGAAGTTTGATCCAAGAAAAAAGTAAAGAAAAACTGTTTCATTAAAGCTCGACACTAGCTATTATCGAGGATTAATAGGGAAGCCTAACACAAGCTTGATCTGTCGAGAACTACGAATTTGAATTATTAGATCTAAATTTTGGCCCATGATGACTTGAATGATTAGGGTTTCTCTCTCCACAACCCTAGTCATAAATAAGGCTTATTTTAAAAGTCGTCAAGTATGGAAACATAGACCCAGAACTCATATACTTTGTGTGAAGCTATTGCGTTTGTACGCTTTAGGATTTTTTAATCAAGTGCTTCTTGATCTTCATCATTTATGAAGTAAAGAATTTTGTAGCCAACAACAATCAATCAAGTTGCTGGAGTTAATCACATATCGGGATCCGTGCAAAGGAGTTAGTCACAAATTGGAGATTTGTGCAAAGTAAAGAAGTCTACTACACGATCAAGTTCAATTGTGTATTGAAGTGAAGGTTCAACTGTAGGTTGGTATTTTGGGATAAGCCAGGGTAGTGGTAAGATTCCTCATACTTGTAAACGCTTGATTCTTAATTAGTGGATTCTTTGGAGTGGTGACCTTTTGTTTATTTGTTTGTTTAGGCCCTTTAACGCAGATTGTTTAACCTAATATATTAGCCAAGTGATTACTTAGGTTAATTATGAGATTTAGGTTAAACAAAGAGAGATCATATCATGCACAACAACTGGAAAAATAAAGAACACACCGATATGATTACCTAGGAAAACCAATGAAACGAACCGTCTTAAGGTAAAAATCTTGGGAGGATTTAATCTAATTATCCTCAAGGTAAAAAAAATCCACTAAAATAGATTTGAAGTTTTTACAAAATATTTAACCCTAAATCTATTGCTACCTCCAGTAGTAACTTACTGACATGACCATGTGCAAACTCCGAATCCACAAACTCTTTCTCTCTTGGATTTATAGAACACAAACTCCCACGTTTGTGACTTTGAGATTCCATTCAAAGGTTTTCAAATCACAGCTTGTTAATCTTGCAGCAACTAGATTCCACCAGTACTTGATTGTAGATCTTGTTCGGTAGACACTTGTAGAGTTAGAAGGTATAGAACCTCTCAGATCTCACAAGAGTAACTCACTAGTCTTCCAAGAGTCTTCAAAACGTAGATAGGGTTTTCATTTTATACTTAGGAGTGTTGGACTGAAACCCTAAATGTTTCATGAGCTTAGGCCTAATTTAAAATTCTACAGAAATTATTTTTCTGTGATTTTCGATCGGTTAACACCGATCTTTCGATCGATCGAGCTTCATAGAAAATGACTTCTTTTTCCTGCAGCTTGAATATTCTTAAGGCTTGACTTGAAACATTTTAAGCAATGTCTAACACCTAACCTAGAGATGTTTTTGTTCTTGGTTTGCCAACATATACAAATTGAGACTCTAAACATTTAATCTTAAATTTTTAGAATCTAACAATCTCCCTCTTTGACAATTCGTGACAAAACACACACATATATACGAATTGCTCAACTCAAGAATTAGCCCAATTTACAAAGTGCTACCCAAATACAACTCCATCACAATCCACTAACTATTAGTTGCTAGAATAGACAGCGGTTGAGAAAGAATTAACCTATAAATTCTTGAAACATTGAAAAGAAACCATAAACGCATGTGTGGAAATTACAGTATAAATCCAAAATTTTAAAAGATAGACATAATATCAAATGAATAATCATCAATAATACCATCATAGTCAATCATAAACTATTAATGTTTGTGAAACAAGAACAATAGAAGAAAATATACATCAAAAGTGAAAATATACAACAAAAATCACATATCAACTAGCATAAACTACTTCCCCTAAATACAAAAACTCTCTAACTCTCCCCATAAGTACAAGAGCAATATCAAAACCTACTTC
The DNA here is from genome assembly GCF_932294415.1 of Quercus robur. Taxonomy (NCBI): domain Eukaryota; kingdom Viridiplantae; phylum Streptophyta; class Magnoliopsida; order Fagales; family Fagaceae; genus Quercus; species Quercus robur. The sequence goes on along the minus strand of NC_065538.1, from coordinate 42,399,087 downwards.
CTCTTTTTGTTACATATTGCCAAAGGCAACCATCAAGAATCAGAGGGTAGAGGAGGTGGAAATGCACTTCCATTCTTAGCAAAATTAGCTCTCAAGGCAGCAACCTCAGTGAGTAGCTCATCAATTAGCTGTTCATGAGCTGCTTTAGTAGTCATAAAAGTCTCCATCATGGCACAGAGTCAGAGAGGAGGAGTAACTGTAGGATTAATAGTCTCAACATCACCAGCAGGATCCACAGCAGCAATAGGATCCACATGAATCTCCTTAGCAAGGTCTACAGTAGTAGGCTGATCACCAAAATCAGGAGCAGCAGTAAAAGCTTCCACTCTTGGTTGCTTTGAAGTCCTAGTGCTTGGTTTAACACTCTTCATCTAAGCCTGTCACTGTCTAAGAAAGGTGACTCCTATAAGGGCAATGATATGAACTAATTCTAGAGCAGATTAGTCTTCTAAACCTAGAAAGGTCAACACCTTATATATAAACATTGGAAAGAACAACTTGTGTGCTTTAGATTTACTCCTAAAAACCTCAACAATGGTCTGAATGAATAGGGAAGGAAAACACATGGATCCATTTGTGATAAAAGCATAAAGAAAAGCATATCTGTCTAAAGGAATGATGTGAATGTGAGAGATAGGGAAGATGTTGTGGCAGGCTATCCTAAAGAAAAGATAGTTAAGCTCAGTAAACTCACTTAAGTTTTTTCTTGGTTCAAATCCCTAAGTGACTGATCTTCCACAGAGTAAAGACATCACATCATCTATAGGAGGAGACTCAATGTATGGGTATGTAGGTCTACGTACTAGAGGTACTCCAAGAGCTTCAGAAACTATACGTGTAGTTATCTTAAACTCTTTACCTCTAATCCAAGTAGTCAAATAATGACCACCTGTGTTAGGACATATGTGATTCATTTGTTAGGAACATATGTCACTATTTTATGTAATTGGCTAATCCTTTGACAAAATGCACTTTACTTGTATTTGGGTAGATTTAGGATGTGTTTAATACTTCAAGAAACTGTGTTTCAAGATCAAGTGTTGGAGCCATGCCAGTCTGTCTAAGATTCAAGCTGAAAAGTGCAAGTTCATTAAAGCTCAACAGCTAGCTCGACAGCTAGTTATCTATCGAGCTTGAAGAGCTGTTCCAGCCCCGTGGCTCGACAGCTGCTCGACAGCATCTCGATAGATAGACATCTGTTGAGGTTTATGAAAAACAGAATTTCAATTCTGTTTTGACTCTAATCCGTGATTATGTGTTTGAGATTTCTTTTCTCACAACCCTAGACATATAAAAGGATTATTTTAAGGATTGTCAAAGTGGACATAAGTTGCACAAGTGTTGAGCAAAGTTTGTTCAAGCAAATTGTGATCGGAGACAGAATTTGCCCTAGTTCATCATTCTTGTGAAGAAGTTCTGTGTTTGTGCACCCTAGGGTTTTGTAACCAAGCATCTTCTGGATCTTCATCGTGGATGAACTGAAGAACTTTGCAGCCAACAACCTTCTCTAGTTGGTGATTGAAGTTGCGTACTAAGATTTGCGCAATTGGTCAGTCACGTACTAGGAGTTGTGCATCAAAAGGAGAAATTGTCACTATAGAACAAGTTCAATTGGGTATTAGGGTAAGGGTTCAACTGTAGATTGGTATAAGATATTGTGATTCTTTTACTTGTAATCGCTTGTTGTGATAATAGTAGAATGTCAGGAGTGGTGACCTTAAAATGACCTAGTGGGGTTTCTGCCGTGTTGGTTTTCCCCATTCGTAAACAAATCACCGTGTCAATTTAATTTCCGTTGCACTTAGTTTAACTGGTGATTTGTTTGTGCTACCATGCATTTACATGTTAATTTGATTAATTAATAAACTTGGCTAAGTAATCAATTAATCTATCACAAGGGATCAATTTGTTTTTGGCCTATCAAGTGGTATCAGAGTAGGCACACTCTGATTAGTGTTTAATCTTTACTATGGGATCCTTTGACCCCTGTTTGTCATGGATAGAGGACAGTCTCTCATTATACCTCCTTTATTTGATGGTACTAATTATGCATACTAGAAAGTACGCATGAGAGCTTTCTTGCAGTCTCTAGATGAGAAGGTGTGGCAAGATGTAGAGATTGGCTAGACCAAGCCAAAGGAAGCGCTGGCCGATTAGGATGAAGCCAAGATCAAGGCGGCAAACTTCAACAGCAAGGCATTGAATGCTTTGTTTAGTGTAGTCACTAATGAGGAATTCAAGAAGATATTCTCCACTGAAACTGCAAAGGAAGCATGGACCATCCTTCAGACAACCTATGAAGGAACTAAGGCTGTCAAGGATTTGAAGCTTTAGAGGCTTACTACAAGCTTCAAAGAGATTAATATGGAGGAGGATGAGTCGTTCGATGAGTTCTATGCCAAGCTCAAGAACATAGTGAACTCAGCCTTCAATCTTGGGGAAACCATTCCTGAACCCAAGATTGTGAGAAAGGTGCTTAGATCTCTACCTGAGAGATTACATGCCAAGATTACGGCGATTGAGGAATCAAAGGACATTGACAAGATTCCTTTGACAGAGCTGGTTGGTAATTTGCAGACTTACGAGCTAGGGTTAACAATGATTGGTAAGTCAGGCAAGAGCAAGAGCATGGCCTTGAAGGCCAAGAGTAGTGACCTGGATGAGTCTTCAGGCGATGAAGATTCTAAGATGAAGTCCTACATCACCAGGTAATTCAAGAAGTTCATGAAGAATGCCAATGGGAAGGGCTTCGACAAGGACTGTAGGCAATCCAGTTCTTCTCAGTTCAAGAGTCAAGACAAAGGGAAGAAAGATGCTAGGGATGGCGGTCAGTACACTGTTCCCATAGGACCTAAGTGCTTTAGGTGTCAAGGCTTCGATCACATGAAATAGGAGTGTCCTACATATCTCAAGAGCATTAGGAAGAGCAAGGCACGTATTGCTACTTTGAGTGACACCGAGCCTAAGGATGATTCCGACAATGAGGATGAAAGAATCCTGAATGCCTTCACTGCCATTGTCAATCCTACTGAAGGGATTGTTGAAGATGTGAATGAAGAAGAGGAATTGGTGGAGTCCAAGTTTGAGAAGATGGATGATCAAGATGATATCTATACAGCTTATGAGAAACTATACAAGCTTTCTAAGAAACATGAGAAACTTTATAGGCTGGCCACCAAAAAGCTCAATGATGTGGAACTTGATCGTGAAGAGCTTTCCACAAAGTTTGATGAAGCTAATTAGACTATTGGAACATTGAGGTTTGAAAATAATTTCTTGGCTGAGAAGACCAAGAAGCTTGAAGCGAAACTGTTTCAAGTCAGAGCTTAATTGGAGAGGACTTTAAGTGCAAAGCTTGATGAGATGCTCAGTTTTCAAAAATCTGCTTCTGATCGAATAGGCTTAGGGTATGGTTTCTCTTCTTCTGATATTGCTTCTACTAGTACTACTGTTTTTGTTCCTCTTAGTAATAATGTTGAAATTGTGAACAATGATATTAAAACTGATTTAGCTAGTAAGAACATAGACCAATGTAAATCTATCTTAGGAGCACCCCCTAAGTAAGATAAGAGGGAAACTAAAAACCCCAGGGCTAAGAAGGCTAACTCTCAAAAGCCTAAACAAAAGAAGCAGCATCTCTGTCATTATTGTGGAGTTGGTGGACATACTCGACCAAATTGTTATAAGTGGTTAGCCATTCAACAGAGTAACGACATGATAGCATCTGGAAGCCAGAATCAGCTTCAATCCTCTTTTAGTCCCCTTGGAGATCTTCTCAAAGCCCTCATGTTCTTTTCAAACTTAAACGGTTTCAATTCTTCTCTCTCATCGCCGATTCAAGGGTTTAATCAAAGGAAAGGTTCTTCTAAAGTGTGGAAGGAAAAGGGCTCCATGTAATTCTATCACTTTCTTCTCTCTCTTTGTGTTTTTGTTTTTACATAACTCGTGTGTTTTGCTTTTTTTTTTTTTTTTTTTTTTTTGAGCCAGTCTAGTTTTTATGCTTTGCTTTGTTTAACATGTTTTTGTTTGTTTTCAGTTTTGTTTATTTTTTTATATAAAAATAAAATAAAATTGAAAAATAAAAAAATACAAAAACAGTGTATGTTTTGTGTACATTGGTACTTGTGTACTTTAGATGGCCATTGAAACAAAGTTTTTAAAACTTTGTATCTCTTGTAGCTTAGATGAGCATCTCCATGCACAACTAAGCAAGTGAGTTTTGTGGCTCGTGTTTGTGATGAGTAAGGTTAAGTGATCTCTTGTATTTAACACTCATATTACTCTTTTTGATGGGAAGGACTAGAAAATCCTAAGAGAAAGGCATAAATAACCATCTCACCATTGTTGCCCGCCAATCATGAAATGACATCTGTATATTTCGGCATTGCAAAAGTGCAATATTAATGGCATTTGTGTGCTTAGGCATAGCAAAATTGGAATGTCAAATGCTTAACATAATTGAGTATTTCTTTTCTATCTATTATATGCCCATGCATGATTTGCTGAAAAAGAAAAATATGCAAAGAAAAAATAAAAAGCAAAAAGATCAAATGCTTTAAATATTATTGCAAGCGTGTATTCTAGGAGATATGAGAGTTATAGGATGTACCTCGAATGTGATAGTCCCTATCAAACAGTTACGATTGTGTGTGAGTTAAAGTAATTTTCTTATATCTCAAATCGTTATAACATATATACAATTATGCAATCTTGCGATATTTTTCACACACAACACGCAATATTCTTTGCTACTCCTGATACATGTGCAGATACAATGTGATTTGGCCATCACAAGGTTTACATGTGTTAATGTATGCTTACTAAATTGTCATAACTTTGAAATATAAAGTTGGTTAGACTTGTTTAGTGTGTGTGTGTGTTTTTGGGATCTTTATGCTTAAAATTGTTGTTGAGAGATGATTTTGAGAACTTAAAATGTTGTTTGGATCCTTGGTTGAGTTGCATGCTTGATTGCATTTATATCTGTGTTTTTCCCTTCTTGAAAAACTATTTTTAAGCAATCTCGACAGCTTCTCGACACCTCCTCGACACCTGGCTATCTATCGAGCTTTTCACCTTCCTCTTATTGCAATCTCGATAGCTTCTCGACATCTAGGTGAATCAATCGAGATTTCTTCTGGATCCTCGATAGCTTCTCGACAGTTGGTGGATCGATCGAGCTTCTTTAATCGTGTTTGATGAATTCTTCCTCGACACCTCTCAACAGCTGCATCTATCGACGCTTTAACTCTTGACACCTTTCTCGACAGATGTTTCGACACCTCTATCTGTCGAGCTTTATTGACCTTTTATATAAAGGTCCAGCACGATTCGGTTCTCACTTTTCTCGATCTTTCTCTCGACAGAACCATCCTTTCACCTCCCTAAACTTTCTCTCTCACTCCAAACCTCTTTCCAAGTGTTTTTCAAGCTTTTTCAAGTTTTTCTCTTCACTTGGTAAGTTTCTTTTCTCTTATTTACATGCATTTCATGTTTTGAAACCTAGGTTTTGGGGTTCTTTTGAAAAATTTTGGGGTTTTTCAAAATTAATGAGTTTTTGTTGAAATTTTGGGATGGGTTTTTGCTTAAATGAGTTTAAAATCTCATACATTGCATCACATAAGCATTATACTAGTATTATCATGCATTTAGATGTGTGCAAATTGATTATGTGCTCGTAGGATTGGATTGGGTTGAGCCCATAATGCCTTTTATATTGCATGTCACATGTTCATGCATTTCCTATGAATACGTACTCTCTTTTTAATATATTTTAATTGCTTGGGACTTTTCTGATTGTCTCTCTCTCTCTCCCTCTCTTTTCGTTTATGTTAGTCATGTCTATGGCATCTAAACGTAAGTCTACTCTGTCCGAGAACCCTCTTCGTTCTAGGGCATTCACTTCCTCTAATCCTACTCCATCACATATTTGGTTCCGTGATGAGGATGCCCGTAAGGCCTTCTCGGAGAACTTTTCTCAACGAGGCATTCATTTTGAACGCCGAGTCATTCTGGCGAACTTCGTCGACATTGACCTACCTGATGTTATTCATAGTCGGGGTTGGGAGTCACTGTGTGACATCCTGATCACATGTCAATCCGTGTTGACCCAGGAGTTTTACTTCAACATGCATGGATTTGATTTTTCAGTACCTCTCTCTCATACTCGCGTTTGAGGTACGTGCATTGCTGTTACACCACAGATTGTTGCGGATGTGCTTCGTGTCCCTAGGGTAGAGTTTCTTGACTACCCTGGTTGTGAGCCTCTGAGGACTGTGTCCAAAGATGAGCTCAAATATGCTTTTTGTGAGCATCCTTCTGATTGGGGTGAGCATCAATTCACTTACTATTTAGACTTTGCAAAAGATCCTTGGTTTTTGAACATGGTTATGACTTTTGTTCTTCACCCTCTTTCTCACTATAACTATATCACAGAGCCTCGTGCTCGATTTTTGTTGTCCCTTCTTGAGCATCTTACCATAGATTTTCCTTCTCACTTTATTCAGTCTATCCTAGATGTCTATAGGGATTCGGTGTCCTGTGATAAGCTCATCTTTTCTTCGGCTATCACGAGGATCTTACGCAATTTTTTTGTTCCCTTTCTAGCGTCCGACCATTTCACTTTCATATGTGCTATAGACTAAACTACCATTAAATGTAGTAAGGCGCAGTTTAGGTCGAGGCAGTTTGGGTCAGCAGCTCCTTCCTCCCGTTCAGCTTCATCTTAATCTACTCCATCCACATCCACTCCCTCCTCTTCTATAAGCGATGTGTCACTCGAAGACATCATGGCGCAATTTCAGCACATTGATGCTCGCCTTGATATACTCTCTATAGAGCTGTATCAGGTGAACGTTCGTGTTAGCCGTATTACACGGCGGCAGGCAGTCATGGTGGCTTCGCTCCTGAGGCTTCTCCTCCACCTCCTCCAACGGCTTCTGATTTTGAGGCTGAGGATGATGATGATGGTAATGACGATGATGGTGATGATGATGATGCTTCCGATGATGATGATGATGGAGATGCTAGCTCTACCGATGAGATGTCTACTTGACACTCTTACCCTTTGTCACTCATGACAAAAAGGGAGAGTAGTTTTGGATATGAGAGTAGTCATTCTTAGGGGGAGAGTTAGTATAGGACATTTTTATTAGGGGGAGTGTTGATATCTGAGGGATGTAGTGAGGATTATTTGTATCTTTTTCTTTTCTCTTCTTTAGATATATTTATTCTTGTACATGGGTCTTGTGACCATTATTGACATACATTGTACTTATCTTCTTTATATATGTTGATGTATGTTTCTTTCACCTACCCTTACATGTGTTTTTTTTTTTTTTTCTCTCTCTTTATGCACATACTTCTTATAACTTGTATGCAATCTATTATTTCTATTTCACACAAAGATGCCTTGATGAGTTTTGTTTAAAGTGTTTCAAAGATACAAGTTGTCAAAGTCTACTTGCCATAAACTTTCTTCTTGTAAAGTTTTTCAAGAGTTTGTGTTAGGATAGATTTTATTGTATTCAACAAGTGAATATGAGTTGAATGATTTATGACTTCTCTCATATGTTCATTTGTTTGTTGTGGTTTTGTCACGGATTTCCAAAGGGGGAGATTGTTAGGACATATGTGATTTACTTGTTAGGAACATATGTCACTATTTTATGTAATTGGCTAATCCTTTTACAAAATGCATTTTACTTGTATTTGGGTAGATTTAGGATGTGTTTAATACTTCAAGAAATTGTGTTTCAAGATCAAGTGTTGAAGCCATGCAAGTTTGTCCAAGATTCAAGCTGAAAAGTGCAAGTTCATTACAACTCGATGGCTAGCTCGATAGCTAGTTATCTATCAAGCTTGAAGAGCTGTTCCAGCCCCGTGGCCCGACAGCTGCTCTACAGATAGGCATCTGTCGAGGTTTATGAAAAATAGAATTTTAGTTTTGTTTTGACTCTAATCCATGATTATGTGTTTGGGCTTTCTTTTCTCATAACCTTAGACATATAAACGGATTATTTTATGGGCTGTCAAGTGGACACAAGTTGCACAAGTATTGAGCAAAGTTTGTTCAAGCAAATTGTGACTGGAGACAGAATTTGCCCTAGTTCATCGTTCTTGTGAAGAAGTTGCTATGTTTGTGCATCGTAGGGTTTTGTAACCAAGCATCTTCTAGATCTTCATTGTGGATGAATTGAACTTTGCAGCCAACAACCTTCTCTAGTTGGTGATTAAAGTCGTGTACTGGGATTCGCGTAATTGGTTAGTCACGTACTGGGAGTCGTGCATTAAAAGGAGAAATTGACATTATAGATTAAGCCCAATTAGGTATTGGGGTAAGGGTTCAACTGTAAGTTGGTATAAGGTACTGAGATTCATTTACTTGTAATTGCTTGTTGTGATAATAGTGGAATTTCAGGAGTGGTGACCTTAATATCACCCAATGGGGTTTTTGCCATGTTGGTTTTCCCCATTCGTAAACAAATTGCCGTATCAATTTAATTTCTGCTGCGCTTAGTTTAATTGGTGATTTTTTTGTGCTACCACGCATTTACATGTTAATTTGATTAATTAATAAACTTGGCTAAGTAATCAATTAATCTATCACAAGGGGTCAATTCGTTTTTGACCTATCAACCTGTATCCTCAGAATAAACAGAGAGATTCGAGTAGAATTCTCTGATCAAGGTAACAGGAGGGGGATGAGAAACATCACATAGAGAAACCCAGTTTCTAGACACTAGACTTCTACAAATGGAAGGATCTAATTCATCTTGAACAATCTGTCTTTCCCCTTAAATAGACCTATACTTGGTTAAGGTCTCAAAAATTTCCTCAGTCCTAGCTGTAGGAAACCTAACCCTTTTAACCTGAGTTAGGGCAGAAGAGGATGTTGTGGTTCTATTGGCTTTAGTTTTAAATTTTCTACCAACCTTAGGAGCCATATCTAAGATTTAAAGAAAAGGAAAAACCAACAACAGAATCAAAAACCAAGGGCAGTTTGCATCAGATAGAGTTAGTGCACAATATTGAAAGAATTTTCAAAATTTATATGATGCATGATGCAGAGACACATTTGATGCATGAACTAATGCACAAACCAGTTCAATTTTATCCCAATTTTGAAAATTGACCAAGAAAATTAGAAATTTTGCAAAATCCTCAATTTTGAAACCTTAATTTTCTAAAAATCCATATATTGATCAATTAAATAACACAACAGGTATAAAAACATGTTATAATTACTAAATTAAACAATATCACAAGCCAATTTCAATCAATTTTACCCAATTGAACAAGATCCCCAATTTCTCAAAAACACATAAACCCTAATTTCGAAATTTTGTAGAAATCATGAAATTTTTGAAATTAAAGGGAGGGAATCATGTTTAAATGATGCATGAACAAAAACCCAACCAAAAAATTGGATCAAAACAATAAAAAACATCAGAAACCCCAAAAATCCTTTGTTTCGAAAGTTTTGAAAATTTTGATGAAAATGCATGAATGAAAGTAATTTAAGCAAAAACAAGAGGTAAAAAGGTCTTACCAGGTGTTGAGGAAGAAAACTTGAAGCCTTGACTCAGAAAAGACAAAATGTTTTTTTTGACTAAGAGGAATCGAAAGGGATCAAAGAGGAAGACAAAAACAATGAAGAACAGTGTTCAAATTCCTTTTATTTTTAAGCGAAAATTTTTTTTCGATCGGTCGGGAGGAATCGAAAATGTTTTAAAACAAGTTCGACTGATCGAAAGGAATCGAAGTTGGAATCAAGTTAGGTAGAGAGTTTTAGCCTAAAAACTGCATTTTTTCAATTGGTCGGAAAACAGGTTCAATCGATCGATACATGAAAAATAAGAAAATTTTGAATACCTGGAAATTTTCTCCAGAAACACTTTTTAAACCAGATTTTATGGTATGAAATGCATGTCAATGATTCCAAACGTTTTCAAAATACACTTTCTATTCAATCAAATCAATTTTTATCAAGATTCAAAATTTTTCTCCTGAAAAATTTCTACCCAAACCCCAAAAAGAGTATTAAACTTTTCAAGAAGCACAATTTTGGATGGCCACAATAATTAACACATAATCACATGTACAATGTTTAACAAAGATTTGTATGTAGTGTGTGCCACTAGTAAGTGTATGAGATACATAAAAGGTGATATGTATATAGTAATTAAACACAATTTCTACGTCATCAATCACATTAGTTTGAAAGTGACTATCACCTAAAGAGTTACATCATATAACTCTCACATCTCCTAGAAAACACGCTTGCAATCATGTAAAAGCATTTTAGTTTTTTATTTTACTAATTTTTTTTTTGGTTTTCTTTTGATTTTTCTTTTTCTTTTTAAAATCAACACCTCATTTAATCTCAAGTGCTATACCTTATTGAGCACAGCTTTTATAATTTGCGCATAGGTGTTTATGATTGGCGAGTAACAGTGGTGAGATGGTTATTTATGCTTTTCTCCAATGATTTTTTAGTCCTTATAATCAAAAGAATGTGACATCAAAATCAAGAGCATGTGTTTAAAAACCATAAACAACTCACACAATTTAAGCACTACATAGCACAAACTAGAAAGTGTAGAAAAATAGCTCATTAAAACTAAACACTTGAAGATGTGTAATACAAATTATTTATTTATTTATTTGATTTTTTTAAAAATAAAAAAACTTAAAAACTTCATACACAAACCTAGAATGAAATGCATGAATGTAATGCAAAGGAAAATCCTAATGAAAAACATTTTGGTCACAAGGAATTGAAAGATTAAGCATAAGGACCATGTCAGACAGACTCATTGAGATTGAGTCTTTTGCATCCACACTCTCTTAGATGCATACTTGGGATTGGAGTTTCTAGATGAACTAGACTTAAGATCAGCTCCTGTATTGGCATAAAGGTTAAGAGCCTTTACCAATTCATGAATAAGTGTCATAGGATCTTGTGCTTTTGGCACATACACTTTTTGTTTGGTTGCTTGCTTTGAAGCTTGCAACTTAAAACAATTTGGGCATATATGCCCAGCTCCACCACAAAAATGACAAAACCATTAAGGTTTATGTTGTTTCTTACTTCCAGGATGATTGGGTTTCTTGTGTTTTGACTCATTTAGATCTACCCTAATCTTCCCAGTAGCTAGAATCTCTTCCTTAGGTACCTTGACTTTAGGAGTAGAAATAGATGTAGCAGGTACAAACTTAGGAGGATGAACAACAAAAGTAGAAACACTCTCAACAAACCCTAACCCTGTCTTATCAGAAGAAGATTTTTGAACATTTAGCATATTATCCAGTTTAGAGTAGAAGTCCTAACAAGTTGTTCTCTAGCAATAGATAATTCAAATTCTAAACTTTTAACTTTCTCAATCAAGGACATGTTCTTAATCTTAACAGAGGTTATGAGTTCATTAGCATCAAATAATTTAACCAACAAATTTTTCTTTTCTTTTCTTGTTCTAGAGTGTTTATCTTCTTCAAAGCTAAGTCAACATTCATGGCATCCTTCGATGCAATCTTGTAAAGCTTGTTGTAAACTTCTTGCAAGTCAACATTTTCAGAGAGTTCCCCATCAGAAGGGTTCTCCTCAACAATTTCAGACTCACTTACTACAGCAGTAGCAGTGAAAGCCATGAAATTTCCTTCTTGATCACTTTCAGACTCGTGATTAGAAACTTCATAATCACTAAGGGTAATTGCCATAGCTTTTCTCTTAGATCTCAAGTAAGTAGGACATTCTGACCTAAGGTGACCATACCCCTGATAACCAAAACATTGTTGACCTAAAGAATTGTTAGAGGATTGAAAAACCTTATCTTTTTGATTTTTCAGAATTATTGTTTTTGGTTGTTTCATTCTTCTTCACATTCTTAGTGTCAGCATTGTTTCGATTTCTTGCCCTTCTATTATTGTTCCTCAAAAAGTTTCTAAAGTTTTTGGCAAGATAAGCAATCTCTGTAGAAGAGATTTATCATCAAATCCAAAATCATCTAAATTATCAACAGATTTCAAAGCTATAGATTTGGATTTATTGGTTTTGGGTAAGTCAGACTCTTAGGATTGAAGAGATCCTACAAGTTCATCAATAGGGATAGTGCCAACATCCTTACTTTCAGTTATAACAGTGACTTTAGGTCTAAAATCCTTAGTTAAGGATTTAAGAATCTTCCTAACAACTTTAAGTTGATCATAAACTTCATCCAAATTAAAAGCAGAGTTCATTATGTCATTTAATTTGGTATAGAACTCATCAAAGGTCTCATCATCAGACATTCTAATGCTTTCGAACTTAGAGGTCAACTATTGCAATTTATTAATCTTTATTACCTTAGTGCCTTCATGCACAGTTTGCAAAATATTTCAGGCAGTATGAGCAACCTCTACATTAAAGATCCTTTTAGACTCTTCCATAGAAACAACATTAAATATAGCATTCATAGCCTTGCTATTAAAGCTTGCTACTGCTTTTTGTGAAGTGGTCCATTCACTGACAGCAGTGGTTGGTCTCTCCCAACCATTCTTAACAAAGAGCCATATTCTCTCATCCAGGGATTTCAAAAAGGCTTTCATCCTAACCTTCTAACAAGCATAGTTGTTCCATCAAAATAGGGAGGGATCATAAGAGAGTGATCGTGTTCCATGACAGCAGGGGTCAAGGATCAACTCAAGGTAAACTACCCAATCTAAAGCTAACCCGCTTTGATACCACTTGTTTGTTTGTTTAAACCCCTTAACGCAGATTGTTTAACCTAATATATTAGCCAAGTGATTACTTAGGTTAATTATGAGATCTAACTTAAACAAAGAGAGATCATATCATGCACAACAACGAAAAGATAAAGAACATATCGATATGATCACCAAGGAAAACCAATGAAACGAACCGTCTCAAGGTAAAAACCTAGGGAAGATTTGACCTAGCTATCCTCAAGGTAAAAAAAATCCACTAAAAGAGAATTGAAGTTTTTACAAAAGATTTAACCCTAAATCTATTGCCACCTCCAGCAGTAACTTATTGACACGACTACGTGCAAGCTCTAAATCTATAGACTCATTCTCTCTTGGATTTGCAAAACACAAAATCCCATGTTTGTGACTTTGAGATCACACTCAAAGGTTTTCAGATCATAGCTTGTTAATCTTGCAGCAAGTAGATTTCACCAGCACTTGATTGTAGATCTTGTTCAGTAGACACTTGTAGAGTTAGAAGGTACAAAACCTCTCAGATCTCGTAGGAGTAACTCATAAGTCTTCCAAGAGTCTTCAAAACGTAGATAGGGGTTTTCTTTTTATACTTAGGAGTATTGGATTGAAACTCTAAACGTTTTCGCAGGCTTGGGCCTGATTTAAAATTTTGCAGAGATTATTTTTCTACGATTTTCGATCGATCGAGCCTAATCTTTCGATCGATCGAGCTTCACAGAAAATAACTTCTTTTTCCTACAGCTTGAATATTCTTGAGGCTTGACTTGAAACACTTTGAGCAATGTCTAACAACTATCGTAGACATGTTTTTGTTCTCGGTTTGCCAACATATACAAATTGAGACTCTAAACATTTAATTCTAAATCTTTAGAACCTAACAACTTTAAATTCACCGGGTGGAGTTTTCACATTGCGAGAGGTTTTCTCCATTTGTCAACAAATCACCGTGTTAATTTATTTTCCGTTGCATTTAGTTTATTTGGTGATTTGTTGGTGCTTTCACAATTTGCATGTAATTTGACATAATTATTCAACTTGGGTACGTAATTAAATTAATTAACCAGGATCAATCTATTTTAACCCAAAAAAAAATGTTTATTGAATGGTACAAGTTAGTTCCAATTCATCAATATGCTGTAGTCCAAGGTCCAGGACCTTGAAGTTGAATAGGTTCTCAGCTGATGAATATTAAGTCCCTACAATTAGAAGTGCACCCTAGATGCTCCAGTGAAGTTGTACACACAAACCTTTATGTGCGTTGTGTCAGTTTTCGCTCTCAGGGGTGTCTGCTTCAAGTCCATCTAGTTTGCTGAAGTAGAACTCTTGGAGGCTTTGGATGCAAAGTTTTTGCTGGTAGATTTCTCATTTTATGCAACGATCATAAATTACAAAAGATATATATATATATTTTATTAAATTAAGGAGAAAATATGAGGAAAGCCGCTAGTGACTGCAATTGAGTGAACCATGAAAGTTTGCTAAGTTTTAAGTTTGTTACAGGAGTATGTATATCAGCTAGGAGTTTCGAGGGATTTTTTTTTTTTTTTTTTTTTTTTAAATGGAGGGATTTAGAGAAAAGGAGTATCTTTACATGGCTCACCCCTTGGAATCTACAAGGAAGATAATATGGAAGCCATACATAAAATGAAGAGTATCTATATATTCTCTTATTCATATTGTGAACACTGCATTGAGTTTTTATATTTCATTTTTAAATGAGCTTTTGTTTAATATTTTGTTTATTTGTTGTTGTTTCGTTAATCTTTTGGTTTTTTGGGCTATTTTTTTTATGTTATTTGAACATTTATTTATTTATTTATTTTTGTTTAAAGAGTTAATTAGGATTATGTTTGGGAGCCAGGATTACTTTTGTAAGTAACACTAGAGACCAAAAAAAAAAAAAAAAAGTCACAACAATTCCAATATTAGCATACAAAAAAATTTTAAATTAGAGATTAAAAAATGCTCATGTGTGAGTTGACATGTTAATTTTAGAATGTTATAAAATTGTTGTAACATTTTATTGTGTTCTTAGCATTAATCTTATTTTTATTGAACCTAAATTCTTAAAATTATCAAGTTAGGATAGTCAATATTATTTTTAGGGTATACAAATTATGTTAATTTAAATATAATTATGTATATAATTTTTTTTTTTTTTGGGTAAGTCAAGGTGGTTTTGTGAATTGGTTTAAAAAATGTATAACTTTTGTCAAATTATTCATGATGTAATTTGATCTTACCTTATTATTAGATTGTGCATAATACTAGTTTTTATTTCAAAAATGAAAAAGACATCGAAGGACAAAGTTAGTTCTTATATTCTAAGAAGAACGTTACAGATATAAACTATTTTATAATATTTTTACAAATTATTGATTTGAAAATTTTTTACTAGTTCTTATTTGGGCCTACCACTAACATCACATTTTTATTTATTAATAATCACTCATTCCATCAGCTGCTTGTAAAATAGTTTGTACATGTTACTATCAGCTGATTGTGAGATAGTTTGTACATGTTGAGTAACGAATTCTAAATAGAGGCATTGGCGGTTGTAAATACAGTCACTCTCCAAGCTTTGGCAAAGCTACGCCAATCGTACAAAACACCCCCAGACAAGAGCCATCTCTATATTATAAATAATCAAAACCAAAAGTGAGAAAAACAAGGAGCAAGAAATGGATACCCCAAATTGCGTTAAACCACAGAAAACATAACCATAAAAATCCCACCCTCCAAATTTCCATTACTCTCTCTCCCTCTTTTTCTATCTCAAGAACCTCACAACCATCCTAGCTTTCAATCTATATCCTTCTCTTCTCCCTTCTCTAACAAGAAGGGTAGAGCAGAGGCCAGGCATAGCCAAAGAAACTCTCTTTTTCTCTCATAAACTTTCCAATATAATTTCTTTTACCTTACACACACACACGCGAACCTGATCAAAATGGAGGTTAAGGCTTGTTTGATAATCCTCCTCCTTGCATTGGTCGTGGTGGCTGAATCAACTCCTTATATCCATGAGGCTAGCAGCTGGGGTCTGACCAAGTATGGCACATGCGATGGCGCGATTGGTGAATGCATTGGAGAGGAGGATGAGATGTTGATGGATTCTCATCCTAGCCGAATGCTTAGACGCCGCCGCCAGAGGTACATAAGCTATGGAGCTCTCAAGTCCAACTCCGTCCCATGTGGTCGCCGCGGTCACTCCTACTACAATTGTCAAAGGAGGCGCAAGGCTAATCCTTACAGACGCGGTTGCAACATCATTACACATTGTGCAAGGATCACTGGTTGATTCAACAACAACATTCATCTACGTGCATGAATGGAAGTAAGAGCACAATTAAAAAAAAATGTTATGCTGTTTGGTTATTATAATCATTAGTATTTTATTATTTGATCAATCTGGGATATTCTTGAATAATCTTGCAAGATTTCCTCCGTTTAATCTTTGAACTTTGGTATGGTATTTTTTATTTTATTTATTTGTTTTATATGTGTTATATGTCATTGTGAGGTGGGTGAAAAAGGGCCTGTTTCCTTTGCTTCTGTAATCTCCCTCTTCTTCTTATGTGTATTTGTTGGAGAAATAAAATGGCTTAGATTGTTCGGCGTAATTTGAATATAAAGAGGGTTGAATAGGTTTTTGCCTCTGTAGTTTTTCTTCTAGACTAGCTTTTTGCCATGCATGCAAATTACACTTTTTTTATTTAGTCTTTTAGTCTATGTTGTTTGGTTCTTTTTGAAACTTTCCATTTTGTTATATATAATTCATGATAAGATCTTCAAGATGTCTGGGAAAAAATAAATTAAATAAATATTGGTTCAATTTCTTGGAAATTTTACGTTTGTGTTAAACAGATTTTGATGTTGTGTCCTTTTGCATGAAATAGTATTTTGTATTCACATTATTTGATTTTCAGAAACACTATAGATCACCAGAAACTAAATGTCTATAAGATGGAGAAACAAGAGAAAAATAATCAAATAAGCGCCATTGACAATAACTGGTTTTTTTCCCCCTCCTTTTTGTTGCCAATCTTTGGCAATCCTGGCTATTTAACATTGTGACCTCTTTAAATTTGAAGATTATAAAATATAATTCTGAATGATAAGTAAATATGTTAACTTTAATTGCCTTCCTGTTAGTGCAAATTAGCATATTACAAAAGAAATTGTTCTAATCCATTGAAAGTCCATCGAGCTTATGGATTTTTCAATGGAAGATAATTCTATCTTTTTGCAGAACCCTCTTCTCTTGATGTAGGTGAGATCTAATACATTGTGAACTCTTTGAATTTTGAAAATTATGGAGTTAACTTTTGCATGATAAGTAAATAAGTTAATTTTTAGTTACCTTCAGGTCAATGCAAATATATTCTTCTTCTTTTTTGGTTCAGTAAAAGTTCATTTAAGAGAGTCTCCTTCCTTTAGATCCTCCTCCCTTGGCATGGGTCTATATTTGATCTCAGGATCTTTCTTTGATAATAAAGGACTTTATCATTTTCTTTTTTAATATAGGAAAGACTTTATCAATTAATTAAACCAACTGGTAACCACTATCTTATAAAAAAGAATTGTATGTAAAAAAGAATTTCTGGAATTTCGAAACAATGCAGATTTTTTTTTTTTTTTTTTGGTTGATATTTTTGAATTTTCTTTTCAGGTGGGTAGTGGTTGAATGTATTATATTAGTACGTGAAGAAGCCAAACCACAATGACAAGGGATTTTGGCGCAAATACAGCCACTTTTGATCGAAACTTGTTAAAGCAAAAAAAATTTAGTATACGATTTTTAATTTTATGTGTATTTCTTGTTTCTATATACCACTAAAAAAAAAAAAAATTATTAAAGCTTGTTTCTATTATTACCTTGTTCAACGAGGTTTTCGGCAAAGCATATATTTTAGAAGTGTTTAGATTCTTTTGAATATTTCTTTATTAACATTTCTTTGTCCAAACATTCGGTCAAAGCAGTTAACTTGATCATCCATTCTACAGCTGTTTAGACTTTAGGGGGTTGTTTGGATTTGTTGTTTTCCATCATCCATCACTTTGTTTTCATCACCCATAACTCAAAACTGGTGGGTCCCACGGCAGAAGAGTTTGTTTGGATTTGTTTTCAGTTTTTGTTTCCATCACTCAATTCTCTGATTTTTGAGTGATGAGTTATGAAAACTGAAAACACATTTTAGGTGTTTTCAAGTTATGGAAACAGAGTTATGATGACATTTTTATAATTACACACATATCTAACGGACCCACGGTCAGGCAATGGTCACGTCCAGGCGCTACTTTTCACAAACACCAACGGCTCCTTCAGTGAACACACAACCTGATTAGTTTCACAACACAACTCCAAAACTCAAAACTCCATCCAACCTCATACCTCCTCCCGCACACAACTTGATCATTTTTTTTTTTTTGTTTTTTGTTTTTGTTTTTGTTTTTGTTTTGTGTGTTTCTTCTTTGGAATGTTTTTTTTAATTTTTATTTTTTATTTTTTATCATGGATCATGAGTAGAACATATCAAGTCTGACCCACTTCAATTTAATCAGCATGAACTGGAAATTTAAGATCAAAATCCATAAACAAGGCTTAAGGAAACCCAAAATCCATACAAATCACTACGGAAAGAAAGAAAAAGGAAATGAGTGACATATCAAGTTCTCAAAGTTTACAATAACCCTCAAATTTTGCTCACTAGTCAGGTCGCCCCGAGTTCTGTTTTGTTGCTCTTAAGCATTCTTTGGGTCAAAGCATGTTTCCATGATCACAGATCTGCGCTGCCACTGCACGTCAGAGGAGATCTTATGGCGCTGGGTGACGATGCCCATGAAGTAGGCGATGCTGGGTGACGGTGGAGATCAACGCCGCAGGTCCACACCTTGATTTCCATTGGTGGGTTCGTGAAGGGGTTTGGGAGAATAAAAAAGGGAAAAACGAAGAGGAGAGGCAGAGAAAAACGAAGGGGAGAGGTAGAGAAAGATGAGAGGCAGAGAAAGATGAGAGTCAAGGGAAAAAGAAAAAAAAGGAGAGAGAAAAGACTTATGACATTGGGTCAGTGTGTGGGTCCCCTTTTTTTAGCTTTTTTGGTTGAAAACATAACTGGGTGATGGGTGCCAAATGGGTGAGTGAGATATTTCCTCATTATTGGGTGATAAAAAATGAGTTATAGAATGATAAGTGATAGGTGATAAAAACTGAGTTATGAGTGATGAGTGACCATTTTTTTTTTTTTTGAACCAAACAACCCCTAGATAACTTTGAACATAATTGATAAAGCCATTTCTAAAAATAGTTGGAAGGATTATATATATATAAAGGGCAAAACTTAGATACAGTACCTTAGGTATTGTTCCTTAGGTGTCTCTTTTAAATTTTTGACATTTGTTTAATTAAATAAGTCAGCTAACAAATGTTAACGCTTGAACCCCAACTTCTCTGACTTTTTCCGCTCAAAGAAGATGAGATCTAGCTTCAATAAAGGTTTCAAAGAGTAGATCATTTGGAACCTATAATTCTAAAGAGGGCAAACTGATTTTTATACACATAGGATGAGCTCTTTTTTTTTTTTTTTTTTTTTTTTGGGGGGGGGGGGGGGTGGGGCTAAACACATAGGATGAGTTCAAGTGTAAATAAAGGGTATAATGGAGATGAACGGAAACTCACAAACCAAGGCCAATCATTCTTTGATCTTGTGTGAACCAAGCATAGGAACATATCGACTTGTTTTATTATGAAAATAATGGGATTAATGAAGAAAATCACCCCTTTATCCTTCTTTGCTTGATTTCAATAAGAAATTTCAAAGTGTGAGAAGCCTGCTACTGTTGAAAGTTTGTCGATTTACAAAAGCCAACGAGATCTTCTGAGATTGTGCATGAGAAATCCAAGAGTATTGTTGATGATATGATGCGCACGAACTAGCTCCTTTGTCCTTCTTTGCTTGATTTTGATTGAGAATCCTAATAGCCACCTGGGTTCTTCTGAGATTGTGTGTGAGAAGTCTCAAGTCTAAGAGTTATGAAGCTATTAGGTTTCTTGCTAAAGAAGACGGTGAAAAAAAAAGAATAAAAAAGAAAAAGAAAAAAGAAAAGAGACGGTGTCAACGTTTGTTAGCTGACTTATTTAATTAGACAAAAGTCAAAAAATTAAAAGGTGTACATAAGGAACAATACCTAAGGTACTGTATCTAATTTTTGCCCATATATAAAAGATGAGGGAGGATATATGTGGGGTTCAAATAACATACATTAACTAGTACCACAACGAGTATCATTTCTATCATTTGAACCCAAAAGAGTTAGAAAGATGTGGTATAAAACTTATCAAATTTATTTTCAAATAGAAATTGGGAATAACATACACAATTACAATCTCACTATATATTTACACTATATTTTCTGTTTAAAAGAAAAAGAAAAAGTTATATAAAAAACCTCAAGGCTTATATCTTGTTTTATGTATACGTCCCTGATTTTTTATTTTATCAATCAAAGTCTCAACCTTATGAAACCATTTCAAATTGAAACCTTTATCCCTCTCCATAGTTCATTTACGTTATATTGGGCAGTCATGGAGTACCAAAAAAAAAAAAAAAAACCTTTGATATAAACTTGTGCTCACCTAGTTAACCAACTTTGATTTTTTGGCAATTATTTTCTCAATCTATGTTAAACCTTCCTCTATAAATAAATATTTTTCTCTCTACCCTTTATGTTCAACTTGTGTAACCTCGTGCATATGTACGGGTACATTTAAAAACAATCACAATTATATACATATATATAAATATGAGTTCAAATTAAACTTGGTGTAAGAATTACAACTTACACATTTTTTAAGCCATGAATTTCTAAAATATATAATGGTTTCTCATTTATATATTTATATATATATATATATATATATATATATATATATTTATATGATTTAGAATCTAATTTGATCTAGTATCTTCAGTTTGTGAACTCAATAATTCATTTGCCACAAAAATTAAAAAAAATTAGATGGGACACATAGTGCAAATTTGAACTCCAATTAAAATTCAATTTAGAATCTACTTGAATTTAGACTCTTTGATTTTTGCACCTTTTGCGGCTAATAATTCACTTTACACACAAATTTAAAAATTAGATGAGACACGTAGCGCAAAATTAGACTTTAATTCGATTTTCTCTCAGCTTTGGCTATATACACCTAGGTAACCAAATTTGATTTTTTGGCAATTACTTTCTCAATCTATGTTAAATCTTCCTCTATAAATAAAGATTTTTCTCTTTAACATTTATGTTCAACTAGTGTGTAACCTCGTGTATATGCACTAGTATATTTAAAAACAATTACAATTATACATACATATATATTTATTTATTTATATATAAATAGATCTAAAATCTTCGGTTTTTGAACTCAATAATTCGCTTGCCACAAAAATTAAAAAATTAGATGGAACACATGCTGCAAATTTGAACTCCAATTAAAATTCAATTTAGAATCTATTTGAATTTAGACTTTTTTTATTTTTGCACCTAATAATTCACTTGACACACAAATTTAAAAATTAGATGAGTTACGTGACACAAGATTAGACTCTAATTTAGAATTTAATTAAATTTTCTCTCAATTTTGACTATATATATATATATATATATATATATATATATATATATATATATATATATATATATATAGATGGCTAGTAAATTGATTTATGAACAAACCTTAGGTGAAACACAAAGGTTAATAAATAATTTCCTACTTCTTTTTTCTCCATTACTACTTAGAATAATGAAAATTGATAACATAAATGGGCAAAGCCTTCAAATTGTATTGATTTAATAAGTTTAGTACTTTAATTAACAAAATCAAAAACTCAGGACCTAATTAATAAGTTTATTACTTTAAAAAGATTGCTATTAGCAATGGCTAGAGTTCGTCGCAACAATACAAAAAGCCATCGCAGATTAGTATTGCCGACGATAAAAGGCCGTCGATAGCCATTGAAAAAAGCCTTGTCGGTAATACTATATTACCGATGAGACCATTGCTAACACTCATTTTCGACAGCACAACTCCGTCGTAAGTACTTGATAATTGCCGTTGTAGATTAAACTTCATACGAGGAAGTTGGACAACCAAATACCTTTTGTGAAGACCTTTGGCCGTCATTAATGCATAGTTTCGACGACAAAACGCCATCGTAGTTCTTTCATTTGTCATTGACAATACAACTTTATATGAGGAAGTCGTATGACCAAATACTTTCTACGACGAACTAAGGCCGTTGATAATACCTTTTTTGACGAATAAAAGCCGTCATAATTACTTGGTTTGTCGTCGACAATGTAACTTCATACGAGGAAGTCAAACGACCAAATATTTTCTACGACGAACTAAGGCCGTTGTTAATGCCTTTGTTTTGACGAATAAAAGCTGTTGTAAGTACTTGGTTTGTCGTCGAAAATAACTTTTGTGATGAACTATAGTCGTAGTTAATGTAGTTTTTCAACGACTAAAAGCCATCGTAAAATACTTGGTTTGTCGTCAACAATACATTATCAATGTGACCATTTACCTTTTTCAATGAACTTTGATCATAATTAAAACCTATTCACCACGTCACTAATACATTATTTGCAACAAAATAACTCTGTCAATAATAAAAGAGAGATAATTTCTAATATTTTAATTGTGAGGAAACATAAATCTCCCAAAAGTTTCTCAATTCAAATAACAAGCACAAATCCATAATTGTCCAAATCTAGAAAGTGCATAATGCAATAAAAAAATATTAAAACGTCTACAAAATAGAATAAAAAATATTAAAACGTCTACATGAAAGCTATAATATCCTTCACCAAACTTGAAAACGTAAATATTGGAAGATTAATCATCATTTGAGTCAATATTCTCCTTCTGAGAGCCATTTGAGTCATCTTTTGTGTTTTCGTCCACATTTTGAATTCCTTCTCCAGCATTGGTTTGCAATATTTTGATTAAACTAATAAGTATACAAAAAAATCATTACTATGCAAATTATATTTACAATACATAATAAAGATATTGAAACGTATTAATTTAACAACGTCAACAACAATCCCCACAATGAATAACAATGGTATTATCAACATCAAAGAATACAGGATCCTTACAAACAAGAACCTTGTAGTTATCCTGTGAATGAGAACTTCAAAGAATAAATTTTCCACCAATAATCACATTAATAACATTTTCATAACAAACACTACAAATCATGTACTTTGCATGGATAGGTAAAGAGATACTAATTTAAATAACATTTTTTTTAATCTAAATTTAGCGATCCAAATAATTGAAATCTATAATGAGCAACTTTATAACTTATTTCAATAACCTCAAGAAAATAGCAAAAAATATTAATGTTGATTATACTGAAAAATATATAAATATACCTGTGTAGTAGGTTCTTGTATAGAATTAAAGCCCATCTTTTTCAAAGCATTTGCTATCATATAAGGCATTTCCTCTTTCAATTGAATGATTGTTTCCTGCAATTCCATTTTCTCAGTAGAACTTTTATCCTCTACTTCTTTAAAATGAAGCTCAATATCCTCCTTTTCTTTTAAGTGATCTGATTGACATTGCTTACTACACTGGCTAGATGAACTTGGGCCATACACATCTCTAGGCTTGACACCGGCACCCATGCCAAGCACACGACCACGAGTAGGCGGTCTAGTCACTTCAAAGAATATTTGACTATCATTAACAATCTTACCTTGAGATGCAACCTCTGATTTCCTTGCATCCATTTTTTCCTAAAACAACATTTATTCCGTTATTAGATATATACAAACTTTAAATTCAATAAGACATTTAAAAATAATAATAGTAATAATAATAACATACATAAAATTTTTGTGCTTTTTCACTGGCAAAAGTAACACCATCCTTTTTCATATGCATCGACCTGAAACATTCAATTGGACTTGGTTCGCATCCATTCTTCTCCTCCGATAACCATTTTAAAAGGAAAATCATAAGATAAATCAATTCAATATACGAACTAATGTTATAGAAATTTAACATGGCAATTTTATCATACCAATTCTTTTCTGTGCTTAGCCATTGGTACAGAACCTATAGTCACAATGATAGCTTGATTTTCTTTGCAATTTCTTTTGTTTCTATCACTCTTTTCCTGGTTACATGAAAAAAATACACTAAATGAGTTTGAAAGTTTACTTGGTGTGTAAAACACTAGTGCATGTTTAGATCCCCAATTTCAAAAGTACCAACACAAGCTTATACTTAAACAATAAATGTGCGGAATGATAAGTACAAGCAATACCCAAATTGGTAAAATACTCTAAAACATAATTAATCACAACCACAATAGCAATTAAAAAGGAAAAGAGTAAGGAAGAGAGATGCAACACAAAGATAACACTGGCATGTGTTATCGAAAAGGATACTGGAGAACTCGGTGGTCCTCCAAGCGGTAAAATGATCCACTAGAAAATCAATTGGGATACATGAATAGCAATAGACTCTCCAAGCCTAATCTACCCAATGTACCTAAGCCCTCCAAGCTTCTTGCTCCAACAAGGTTAAGCCTAACTGTGTCTTCTCTAACTTTCCGGATCCCGCAATAAGCCCATTACATCAACCAAAATGAATTGGTCCTCTTTGAACTGCTTCCCAAGCACTAAATAACCTTCTTACTAATATGGGTATGGTGAGATAAGGATTTGGCTAAGTATCCTTTCAGGGTATGACAATGGAGAGGGTGAGAGTAGAGGAATTTGGAGAATCAAATGTCTAAGATTGTGGATGAGTTAATCTTGTTTTCTCTAGAGTTTATCTCTCAAAATTCTCTCTGGAAGCTCTCTACATTTCGTGGGTATAAGGGTATTTATAGTAAGGTATGTGAGGGAATGTGAAAAGTCATTTTTCTGCAAAATAGGGGGTTCTGGCGAGTGACTCGCAACTGGGATGAGTTGCGAGTTCCAGTCGCCAGATAATTGAAAGGTCCAGACTATACTTTTTGTTTTGTAGTGGTCCAGCTGTCGTGACCCTTCAATTTCCTGAATGCTTCACACATGTGGCACTTTTGGTGAGTCATCAGTCGCGAGTCACTCGCAAGTTCTAGTCACGAGAATGCTCTTGATTGCACACACACCTGAATTCTTCACACTCTCACACACAACCCTTACATATTTCCCACCAAAATATAGGATATCTAATTGTTGAATTACAAGCAAATTTGGCACGGAATAAAGCCAATACATGGTTGAATAAATTCAACCTTACAGAGTTAATTTTTAAACATTTACTTCTAAGAAAGATTTTAGAAAAAAATACATTAAAAAAAACTATTAATAAAGTTCATTTTATAATCACCTTCCACTTGCGATTATTCCATTTGTTGCACATCTCTTTCCAAATAGTTGGAGTTACATCATCTGGAGGATGCTTGTACCATTCATCTTGAGGAATTTTATTTTTCACACATTCTTCTCTAAGGTGCCACATCCAATTAGGATAGTGTCGTTTGACATGCTCATCAAATTCCTCCCTCTCAAGAACTAAGTCATTTGTCTCAAATTGTGCTTCATTGTATAACTCATAAAGCATATTCAGTTCTTCTTTAGGGTATTCTGAAAAAGTTGTCCATGGCCCAGTAATGTTTTGGTGGAACTTAATAGTAATCTCTTGGGGTATTCTCTTTTCTATGAATCTAATAAAATGAAAGAAACACAAAGCATGTAAAATATTACATATAAATGAAATGTAAGCACTAAAAAATAAATTATTAAACTAACCAAAAAATAGGGAAAAAAGACCTTCAGTCATGTATCTCACACTTGTGATTATGACCTGGATAAACACCCTTAGCCTTTCCCCAACCTCTTTTATTTTGTACAGTAGATCCTACCAATAATGGAATAAGTAAAAATAAATAAATAAGCTTTAAGCATACAATTGGTATATTAGCATATAAACTTTAGGAAAATATTAAGTATTACCTTCGCTGCCCCCATTAATCACACTATTAGAAGAAACAAGTGCTTCATTAGTTGTAGACTTAGAGGATGAAGGTGCAACTTGTGATTGACTAACACTATCACCTTTATCTCTTGTTTGTTCTAAAGCTCACTTCTTACCTCTCTTCGCCATTCCTGTAACATAGTTAAAAAGAAAGCCACATCTTTGATAAGTTGTAATTATTTATTCAACAAAAACATAATTAAAACCAAGGACCATATTAGAAATATCAATATAAAGATAAAAAATAATTTTTTCTCATTCATAATCTAAAAATAAAATACAACTGCTGAACAGTCATATTGTCAACATTAAAATACAACTGTTATCCTCATCTTTGATACATTGAAATGCATAATCAACAAACTCTATTACTCCATTTATATATTCCTCACATGACCTACTAGAAAGACTGATCCAAGATTTATTAACCGGCATTATATCTACACCCTTCAAAAATGACATAAATATTAACAATTATTCCTACCTAAATTGTGACAGATAAACTTATTATAAAAGTTAAAAAGTTAAAAACTAAATTAACAACACCACCTCTGAATATATTGTAAACTAACTAACATGAAAAGCTTAATTAAATTTTAGAGGTCCACTAATTTAATTAAATAAGGCAAAAATCACATTTTGGTCCCTACATTTTCACACGATTCCTACTTTGGTCCCTAAATTTTATTTTTACCGCTTTTAGACCCTGTTTAGAAAAACGCCTTCTGTTTTAGTCCTTTCCGTCAATGCCGTTAGGGCACTGACCTACGTGGCAAACGGAATTATTAAAATAATAATAAAAAAATTTATTTTGTCATTAAAAAATGCCAAGTCAGCATTTAAATTTAAAAAAATAATTTATTAAATTTAACTAAATAAAAAAAATAAAAAACAGAAATAAAAATAAAAAATCACATTAATTAAGATTGAAGTATGTCTTGAGCAAGAACACAAACCCAGATTTAAGTAAACAAACCCAGAAATTAAAATTCAAAAATTAAAAATTTTCAAAATCACCATTTTCTCAACCCAACAAAATCATCAAATCCTAAAACTCCAAACTACCAAATCAATCCAAAAATACATCACAACCAATCCAAATAAAAAAATCTCAAACTCAGAAAAACCCATCAACCAAACCACAAATGAATCAAGCATTAGTCAGATCGGAACTCAGAAAAACTCAAACTCAAAAAAACCTACCAATAAATCACAAACCAAACCACAAATGAAGAACCAAACCACGAAGCAAGCCACAAACCAAACCTAAATCGGAACCACCAACCACCACCAACCTGACCCAAATTCGATTAAAGGAGTGGAACCCAGCGGAGGATGACCCACGAACAATCAGACCCACCCTTCGATCCACGCTCACGACTACTTTAATCCACGCCCCAAACCAAAAACCCACACTCCAACCCACGACTCCTTCGATCCACGTAGACCCACAAAGAGAGAACAAAGAATAGAGAACATAGGGAGACCATCAGACCACATCGGACGCATGACTATCAGACCACCATTGCCGAACTAGAACCATCGTCGGACCAAAACCATCGCCGGATCACATCCATCGTGAGAGAGAAGAGAGAGAGGAAAGAGGAGAGAACTGAGTTCGGAGAGAGAGTTGTGAGAATAAAAACCTTTGTTTTATTCAAATAGATAGAGTAATGGATCTAGAAAGAACGAAGAAAAAGAAGTATAAAATAAGAGTGGGAGTGTTGTGCTGGTTTTATTTTAATTTTTTGGGTTTGTGTTTTGTGTTTGTTTTCATGTTTAATTCCTTGTTCAGGTTTAATTTGATGTTCTTATTTTTTGGGTTTGTGATTTTTGGATTTTAATTTTGTGTTCTTAGATCTGAGTTTGTGTTCTTGTTGTTCTTGCTTAAGACACACTTCAATCTTAATTAATGTGATTTTTTATTTTTATTTCTGTTTTTTATTTAGTTAAATTTAATAAATTATTTTTTTAAATTTAAATGCTGACTTGGCATTTTTTAATGACAAAATAAAATTTTTTATTATTATTTTAATAATTCCGTTTGCCAGGTAGGTCAGTGCCTTAACGGCACTGACGGAAAGGACTAAAACAGAAGGCGTTTTTCTAAACAGGGACTAAAAGCGGTAAAAATAAAATTTAGGAACCAAAGTGGGAATCGTGTGAAAATGTAGGGACCAAAATGTGCTTTTCGCCATTAAATAATTATATACAAATAAAATGCACAGCTTCAACAAATTGCTAAAGTTTAGCCCAAAAAAAAAAAAATTGCTAAAGTTACTTTTCACGGTATACTTATATTATTATATATCCACAACACAAATACTATTATTATACTATTACTACAGCTTCAACAAATACTTATATTATTGAAAAGTGGTCAATAAGATTCTAGTCTACCCTTGTAGTTTTACAGACAAAGAAATATTCAACGGTACACTAATCAATATTGTATTATTATATATCCACAACATAAATACGCAAACACCAACCATTCATTCAAATATATTTTTTAATTAAAAAAAATTTCAGCCATTCATTCATTATCTTTTTGGCTCAACACCCAACTATTCATTATTGTCACTTTGGCTCTATTCAATGGATTCATTTAACCAATGTCCTGCAGTATAACTTAAAACTGTACCAAAAAAAAAAAGTGCAGACAAAAAGAGTGAGAGAGAGAGTAAGTGATACTAGTGGCTCAGCAAGATGATTGGATTCTGGCAAGTATAGAGAACGATGGTGATTTGTTTCTGCTACCACGCGTATTGCATGTTAATTGAATTAATTAATTAACTTGGCTAATTTATCACAAGGGGTCAATACATTCTTGGCCTATCAAGTGGTATCAGAGCAGGAACACTCTGATTAGGGTTAATCTTTACTGTGTGATCCATTGACCCATGTTGTCATGGATAGAGGACAATCATTGATTATACCTCCTTTATTTGATAGCACTAACTATGCATACTAGAAAGTACGCATGAGAGCTTTCTTGTAGTCATTAAATGAAAAAGTGTGGCAAGCTGTGGAGGTAGGTTGGACCAAGCCAAAGGAAGCACCGGCCGATTGAGATGATACTTAAATCAAGGTGTAGACACTCAATTTTGCACCCATGATTTAATCAAGGAGAATGACTTGAATGACCATCTATGTACCCCAAAAATCATGATTGCATTACAAGCATCAATTTGTCTTTGCATTACATGCATCAATTCATTCATTGCATATCATAAAAATAATCTTGAGATTCTAACGGTCACAACGGTGTTTCTGGATTTCAAATCGGACAATCGAATCAAAAGATATCGCATGATCAAGTTTGCACGGTCAACATGCATCGTGTCTAGGTAAAGTCGATCACACATGATTAATTTAAATTAATTTTGATTGGTTAAGCAATTAAAATTAATGAAATAATTTTGTGATTGGTTGATAATTAGTGTTTAAAATAGGGATGCATGCATAGGAATAAAAAGGATGATTGGATAACAATAAAATTGTGGATAATTTGAACTTTATCAAGATTTATGTTATGGTATTTATCTACAAGATAATTATTCTTAAAAATCCTAAATTATCTAGAAAAGAGATTAAAAAAAATCATAGACAGAGGATGAAAACACGTCTAGGTGCAAGGATCGGTCAAAAAACCCTAGAAGAGGAGTCTAAAGGGCACCCGAACACGAAAGAGTGTTTGGTGTCCAAGAGCCAATTCGGCACTTTTGGAGTGCTGAACGGCACTCTAAAAGGGCCGAATTAGCATCTTTTGGGCTTTGGCCCAATGGCCTTTGGGTTGTCAATAAGGCACACCCTTTTCGATCTTTTTGCAAAAGGATGCACCCGGATTCACATCCTAATCGTCCATGCCTATTTTTTAGAGTCTTCTAACCTCTATAAATAGAGACTGAACCTCCTGATTCAACACTTTTTTTTTACGCTCTGAGAGACATACGTTTTAGGCTTTCAAATTGCTCATATTTTCTAATCCCCTCTCATATTTTCTGTTGAAGCCAGGGTTTGTAGGTTTCAAAGATAATTGCATAAATTTCTTTGAACCCTAAAACATTCTCTCAAGTAGAAGAGTGTTCATGCAAGAGGTTGGTTTCTAACCCTTTTGTTTTTATGCTTCTCTTATCATGATGATGCATGTTTAATTGTCTCAAATATTCATATTCTACCTTGTTAATTTAGTTTATGAAAATATGTTCTTGATTCCTTTATTGTTGCTATAATCTGTTTCTTAGTTTTAAAGATCTGCATGTAATTAACTCTGTCTTTAAAATAAAACAAATATGTATCTTCCTTAGATGTAGATCTAAATTTTTCTTCAAAATAAAACGGATCTACGATGTAGATTTGAATTTTCCTTAATCAAAACTGGTTTGTGTCTTCATTAGATGCAAATCCAAACATTTTTTTTTATCAAAAAAACTGATTTTTATTTTCCTTAGATACATATCTGATTTTTTTAATGCATGCAGATTTTTGAATTAAAGAAAAAGATAAAACATGATTGTGTTTGTGTTTGTTTTATTTAATTCATGTTGCATGAATTTAAATTATGAGTGAAACTCTCTTCTTAAAAAATCTTTTTTTCATTATTTTAAAACATATAAAAAACAGATCTGGTTTTTCTATTGTCAAAAAACCTTTTTTTTTTTTTTTAATTATCATAAAATAGATCTGATCTTTTAAAAATCAAAAAACCATTTTTTTTTAGTTCTTAAAAAATAGATCTGATATTTTTCAAATCAAAAGACTTTGTTTTATGTGATAAACACAGATCTGAATTTTTTATCTCTAAAAACCACTTTTTTCTCCACATACCATAAAACAGATCTGGTATTTTGACAAATCAAAATCCATTTCTTTTACCAACCAAAACATATCTGATTCTTTTCAAAAGAAGAGACTTCATTCATAAAGAAATTTGTGTGATTTAATTTTGGTGTCACATTTTTAACATATCATTCATGACATGCATAAAAAGGTACATTAGTCACAAGAGTCTAGAAGACCAGACTCTGTCTGGGCGGAATGGGTGCCTAACATCTTCTCATTCCGTAACCTAGCCTTCGGATTTAGGTCATTGGTTAAGTAGATTTAGGCTTGACTTTACTTTTTATTTTGGATAGAATGTAACTAGGACAGAAGGTCATGTAATTATTTGGTAGATTGTAACTAGGACCTAAAGCTATGTAATTTTTGACTTTCCAATTATGTATTTTTTTTTATTCAATCAATGAAGAGAACAATTCAATCATGTATTTTGTATTTAGTTTTTTTTCTTTTTCTTTTTTTATAAAAAAATAAGTGGCGACTCCATACCACTTACCCAAAAAAGAGAGGTGTCCTAAAAAGCATTCCAAAAATCTCTCTTTTTTGAGAGGCAACTTTCGAGGTCTCTTATACAAGGCGGCTAACTTCAACAGTAGGGCATTGAATGCTTTATTCAGTACAGTCACAAATGAGGAGTTCAAGAAGATATCCTCTATTGAAACTGCGAAGGAAGCATGGACCATCCTCTAGACAACCTATGAAGGAATCAAGGCTGTCAAGGATTTGAAGTTTCGGAGGCTTACTACAAGCTTTGAAGAGATCAAGATGGAGGAGGATGAGTTGTTCGATGAGTTCTATGTCAAGCTCAAGGACATAGTGAACTCAGTCTTTAATCTTGGGGAAACCATTTTCGAACCCAAGATTGTTAAAAAGGTGCTCAAATCTCTACCTAAGAGATTTCATACCAAGATCACCGCAATTGAGGAATCAAAGGATATTTACGAAGTTTCTTTGACAGAACTAGTTGGCAATTTGCAGACCTATGAGTTGGGTTTGACAAGGATTGGGAAATCGAGTAAGGGAAAGAGCATGGCACTTAAGGCCAAGAGCAGTGACACAAATGAGACTTTAGATGATGAAGATTCTAAAATGAAATCCTACATTAAAAGGCAATTCAAAAAGTTTATGAAGAATGCCAATGCTAAAGGATTGACAAAGACTGCAAGTAGTCCAGTTCGTCTCAGTTCAAGAGCCAAGACAAAGGGAAGAAGGATGCTAGGAATGGCAGTCAATACACTGTTCCTTTAGGACCAAAGTGCTTTGGGTGTCAAGGATTCGGACACATGAAACAAGAGTGCCCAACTTATCCCAAGACCATTGGGAAAAGCAAGACCCTTGCTGCTACCTTGAGTGACACCGAGTCTAAGGATGATTCGGACAATGAGGATGATGGAATCCTGAATGCCTTTACTGCCACTATAAATCCTACTAAGGGGATTGTTGAAGAAGTGGATGAAGAAGAGGACTCGGTGGAGTTTAAGTTTGAAAAGATGGATGAGCAAGATGACATCCACATAGCCTATGCAAAATTATACAAAGTCTCGGAAAAGTATGAGAAGTTGTATAGGTTTGCCACCAAGAAGCTCAATGATGTGGAGCATGAATGAGAAGAAATCTCCACGAAGTTTAATGAACCAATCAGACTATTGGAGCACTGTGGTTTGAGAACAATTTCTTGGCTGAGAAGATCAAGAAGCTTGAGGTAGAGCTATTCCAAGTTAGAGCTCAGTTGGAAAGGACTTCAAGTGCAAAGCTTGACAAGATGCTCAACTTTCAGAAATCTGCTTCTGATCGAATCAGTTTAGGGTATGATTTCTCTTCTCCTAATATTGTTTCTACTAGTATTACTGTTTTTGTTTCACCTGCTAATAATGTTGAATCTGAGAATAATGACGTCAAAACTGCTTTAGCTAGTGAGAACATAGACATGGGTAAATCTATCTTAGGAGCACCCCCTAAACTTGATAAGAAAGAGACTAAAAACCTTAGAGCTAAGATGGGCAATACTCAAAAGTCTAAACAGAAAAAGTAACATCTCTGTCATCACTGTGGAGCAATTGGACATACTCGACCAAATTGTTATAAATGGTTAGCCACTTAATAGAGCAATAGTATGATCTTATTGGGAAACCAGAATCAGTTTCTATCCTCTTTTGCTCCTTTTGGAGATCAAAGGTTCGTCAAATGGAAAGGTTCTTCCAAGGTGTGGAAGGAAAAAGGCTCTAAGTGATTTAGTCACTTTTTCTCTCTCTCCCTTTCTTGTTTTTGTGTATGCATTACTTGTGTGTTTTGCTTTCTTGTTTTTAGTCAGTCTAGTTTTATACTTTGCTTTGTTTAACATGTTTTTGTTTATTTGTTTTCAGTTTTGCTTTATTTTGTTTTTCATAAAAAAAAATTGAAAAATAAAAAAAAATACAAAAATAGTGTGGGTTTTGTGTACATTGGTACGTGTGTACCTTGGATGGCCATTAAAACAAAATTTTCTAAACTTTGTATCTTTTGTAGCTTAAATGAACATCTCTATGCACAACTAAGCAAGTGAGCTTTGTAGCTCGTGTTTGTGATGAGTAAGATTAAGTAATCTCTTGTAGTTAACACTCATATTACTCTTTTTGACGAGAAGGACTAAAAAATCCTAAGAGAA